>NC_047112.1:45997893-46297893 GCF_902500255.1 Thalassophryne amazonica | reverse complement strand
GACGATAGATAATAACAAATAAAACTGGTTTTTGGGACTTCCAATTTGGATGGACAAGACTAAGAGACAAGCTTTCAAATGAATTAAAGCTCTGTCTGGGTTTTTGATTAATTAATAAGCTGGAATGGAAGATTGCTGCTAATCCACCGCCCCGGCCCGTGCTACGAGCATTCTGACAGTTAGTGTGACTCGGGGGTGTTGACTCATTTAAACTAACATATTCATCCTGCTGTAACCAGGTTTCTGTTAGGCAGAATAAATCAATATGTTGATCAATTATTATATCATTTACCAACAGGGACTTAGAAGAGAGAGACCTAATGTTTAATAGACCACATTTAACTGTTTTAGTCTGTGGTGCAGTAGAAGGTGCTATATTATTTTTTCTTTTTGAATTTTTATGCTTAAATAGATTTTTGCTGGTTATTGGTAGTCTGGGAGCAGGCACCGTCTCTACGGGGATGGGGTAATGAGGGGATGGCAGGGGGAGAGAAGCTGCAGAGAGGTGTGTAAGACTACAACTCTGCTTCCTGGTCCCAACCCTGGATAGTCACGGTTTGGAGGATTTAAGAAAATTAGCCAGATTTCTAGAAATGAGAGCTGCTCCATCCAAAGTGGGATGGATGCCGTCTCTCCTAACAAGACCAGGTTTTCCCCAGAAGCTTTGCCAATTATCTATGAAGCCCACCTCATTTTTGAGGTGGGCTAAACAGTATTAGTAAATACAATAAATGTTCATATAAGAAACGACAAGCTACATACCAACAGTGGTAAGAACAATATTACCAACAATGGTAATACAATAGAAAGAACTCACATATCAACGATGGTAAGGAAACTTCAGGTATCAAACACAACACTGATACAGACAAGTGCACAACAAGACATTTAAACTCTACTATGACTGTATTCTGACCAAACTGCATTTTTATACAAGGACTTAAATTTGTGAATATTTGGGCAAAGCCTTTGCTGTAGATCCAGAGCATTCCACATTTTGTATATATATATATATATATATATATATATATATATATATATATATATATATATATATATATATATATATATATATATATATAGTATATTATTCATTATTATTTCTCTGATAGTTGTTAATGTTATTGATAGGTTTGTTGAATAGCCTGTTATTTAACGAAACTGACAGATAAATTGATTTAAACAAAGAAATAAATTAATTCTTTGTTAACACGATTCCCTGTCTTTGAAATTCATGTTCTAATAATCAAACAGCTCTCCAAAGGCTGTGGTCAAATGAAAATGCATGTACACATAAATTTCTAATATCCAGGGTACTGCCATTAAAACACTTAGGATGGCGATAGCTCTAACGTGGCGGGCTGTGTGTTACAAATGATATCGTCATACTACAACATTTGCAGGAAAATGCTTGCTTTTAAAATAATATGCTACTAATGTACCTAAATCTTTGTTCACTTGGCAAAAGGCCCTGCAAATCCATTTTTCAAGGGACTTACCAATCTGCAAAGTATTCTTGTGCTTCAGCTTGACTTGTTGCCAAGACCTTTGGATAGTCAGACTCAATGTGCACAGAAACACGTATAGTGTACTGTGGGGTTGTAATGAACACTGGGATCTTTCAATCTCTCAGCCATACAGCCTGATGCTTGAGAACAGCAAAACCAATTTAAGCCCAAATTATTATTTTTTTCCGACCCCCTCAGAGAATTCGGCCATGATTAGAGATTATATGATGTGTTTTTCGGTCACTCTGAAATGCAGCAAATTGTGGGTCCTTGTGTGTTGTGTGACTTGTATACGAGTTAGAAAAGTATCGTACCTTTTTATTTTTTTCAAAAACTATATGGATTTGATTCATATGTTTTTACATCAGCCAAGCTTGAACCTTCGTGCGCATGCATGTTTTTCCACGCCTGTCGGTTGCGTCATTCACCTGTGGGCAGGCTTTGAGTGTGCACTGGTCCACCCCTCTCGTCGTTGTTTCATTGCGAGGAAATGGCAGAATGATTTGGGCTTTTTTTCCATCAGAATTTTTTCAGAAACTGTTAGAGACAGGCAGCTGGAAACCATTTGAAAAATGTATCTGGCTTTCGGTGAAAATTTTACGGGCTTCACAGAGAATAAGGAGTGTTACTACAGCTTTAATGACGGCCCACAAGAGCTGCCATCAAGAGGCAGAAACCACCACATCATTTCTAAATGGATGGCTGTGTGGAGCCGGGACCGTCATGTGCAATTTCTCTGGTTATCACAAGAGCTGGACATCAGCCATTTTCCGGCAGATTTCACTTTTAACAAGAGAGTTTGTCATGGAAAGCCGCGCGGAGGCTTCGTGCATCACGACTGATTCGCTGATGAAGTGAGTCAAAGGAACACCTCTGTTTCAGAGTGCCAGAGGACAAGTTGGGACATGCCTATCTCGGCTTTCAGTGCTTACCAGTCGAGTGAGTATAAGGGAAATTGTGGAGAGCTGGGCTTGTCCTCTAAATTTTACATTTAACGTTAAGAAAATATATAAAATAAAGACACCCCTGGGTTGTGCTTGCTTGGACCCCATGTGTACTGATTAGTATTAAAGACAGCCATGAACATGGGCTTGTCAGAATTACTTGCACCTCGTTTGACCTAGTTGCACCTGCTCATGCTGGATTGGCCTTATAGTCCATGGGCCAAGCAGGTTTTCAGCACCACTTACGGTGGTAAAACAACACAATCCAGCCTCAGAATACCATGGCCTACACAATAATGTTATGATAACATCTCACGGTGGTACCTATAGCCAGGTAGGCATCACTGAAGGGGTCAAAATTTGAACATTCTCCAGTCATTTTAAAAAGTATATGACATTATTTGTCTGATCACAAAGATTCCAAAAAGGTATAGTTTTGATTTTGATGGAATATTATGGAGTTATGCTGTAAAACCAGCAAAAATGGTGATGAAGGTCACTTTCAGCTTGTACAGGGGTTAAAAGCTAAACTTGCTTCAATTCTGGCAAAACATGATACAACGTGTTGGTTTTTGATAGAACCCCAATTCCTTTGAAGTTGGGACGTTGTGTAAAATGTAAACAAAAACAAAATACAATGATTTGCAAATCCTCTTCAACCTATATTCAATTGAATACACCACAAAGACAAGATATTTAATGTTCAAACTGATAAACTTTATTGTTTTTATGCAAATATTTGCTCATTTTGAAATGGATGCCTGTAACTCGTTTCAAAAAAGTTGGGATGGGGCAAAAAGACTGGGAAAGTTGATGAATGCTCAAAAAACACCTGCTTGGAAGATTCCACAGGTGAACAGGTTAAATGGAAACAGGTGAGTATCAGGATTGGGTATAAAAGGAGCATCCCCAAAAGGCTCAGCTGTTCACAAGCAAAGATGGGGTGAGGATCACCACTGCCACAGTTTAAGAACAATGTTTCTCAATGTTCAATTGCAAGGAATTTAGGGATTCCATCATCTACAGTTCATAATATAATCAGAAGATTCAGATAATCTGGAGAACTTTCTACACGTAAGCGGCAAGGCTGAAAACCAGCAGTGAATGCCCATGACCCTCGATCCCTCAGGCAGCACTGCATTAAAAACCGATCTTACCGTGTGGGCTCAGGAACACTTCAGAAAACCATTGTCAGTTAACGCAGTTCTTTGCTACATCTACAAGTGCAAGTTAAAACTCTACCATGCAAAGCGAAAGCCATACATCAACAACATCCAGAAACACCACCGTCTTCTCTGGGCCCAAGCTCATTTGAAATGGACAAACGCAAAGTGGAAAAGTGTGTTGTGGTCTGATGAGTCCACATTTCAAATTATTTTTTGGAAATCATGGACGTCATGTCCTTCGGACATAAGAGGAGAAAGACCATGCAGATTGTTACCAACCCAAAGTTCAAAAGCCAGCATCTGTGATGGTATGGTTATGTGTTAGTGCCCATGTCATGGGCAGCTTACATATCTGTGATGGCACCATCAATACTGAAAGGTACATCCAAGTTCTGGAGCAACACATGCTGCCATCCAAGCAACGTCTTTTTCAGGGATGTCCCTGCTTATTTCAGCAAGACAATGCCAAGCCACAGTCTGCACATGTTACAACAGTGTGGCTTTGTAGAAAAAGAGTGCGAGTACTAGACTGGCCTGCCTGCAGTTCAGACCTGTTCCCCGTTGAAAATGTGTGGAGCATTTTGAAGCGCAAAATACGACAACGGAGACCCCGGATTGCTGAACAAGTGAAGTCGTACATCAAGCAAGAATGGGAAAGAATTCCACTGACAAAGCATCAACAATTAGTGTCCTCAGGTCCCAAACGCTTATTGAGTGTTGTTAGAAGGAAAGGTGATGTAACACAGTGGTAAACATACCACTGTCCCAGCTTTTTTGAAATGTGTTGCAGGCATCCATTTCAAAATGACCAAATATTTGCACAAAAACAATAAAGTTTATCAGTTTGAACATTAAATATCTTGTCTTTGTGGTGTATTTAATTGAATATAGGTTGAAGAGGATTTGCAAATCATTGTATTCTGTTTTTATTTACATTTTACACAACGTCCCAACGTCAATGGAATTGAGGTTGTAAAAAGAATACTTTGCACCCTCTGTTATGCTTAGTTATCACAGTAAGACCCCATCACACATAGTAAAAATGCGCAGGAACCAAGCCGAAATGGCAAAAATGGTCATAATCCGGACACGGGAGGGAAAGAGGCGTGTAGACTGTGGGTGGATCCCGTCCAGACTGTCTCATCCACACCTGCACAATTGCATCCAAAGTGTATTTAGACAACAGTTAGATGACACAGACCGCTGTCAGATGGCCATAAAAAGCAGTGAATGTCCAAACATCTGGATGGCAAACGCGGGCCGTAGTAGGAGCCAGCGCTGTGTCCTCCCTTTGCACAGGCCCTGCCCATACTAGACATCGGAAAACAACCAAAGTATTGACTGGACTCACACCATGTGTGTCAAAGCTGGCATTGGTGCTGGCACTCACTCCCATGCAATCACATCTTTGCTTGTCCTCTCTTTCCCAGTGCTCACTGACAGCTGTGTGTGTTCATAACGTCTGAACGAGCTGCGACTTGTATGTGTGGGGTGCACGTGTGCGTGTGTGCACAGCGCTGGCTTTCTGTTGGCCAGCAGACAGCCCAGGCTCTCCATGCAGTGCGCGCATGTATATACATGCATTGCCAGAATTTATTCTTCCCACTGGATTCTGTTTGCTGCTCAACTTTGCTGTCAGTGGGCCAAGGTTCCCCATGCACGCAACATTCGTCTGATGCAGCCATTCGTCTGATGCAGCCATTCCAGGAACTTTATTTTATTTTATTTTATTTTTTTGCCCACTCCAGCATATGCAGCACAACGCAACTCTGTACACTGCAAAGTCCGGTTGGGTTATCAGTGCACGGCACATCACAGAGTTATTTATTTATTTATGGTTGATTCCAGCACACAGCACAGCCGGGTGAGAGGGTTTTCGCCACAGGCTGTGGTCCCTGGCTCCTGTCTGCCCTGCACTGTGAAATGCTCCTGGGGCCGTGTCGGAGGTGAGATTCATGTTTAATAATGTTGTCATGGTGAAACAGTTCCACATCATACCTTCTACAGAGTTAGATGGTGATTAACTAATAATATATATATTACAGCGGTGAGTATGTATATTCAGGTGCGAGTCTGATGCGTGCAGTGACACATTGATGCTAGTGGTGGGCACAGCTCAGCTAACCCGACAACTGATAATTATCAAAGCTAATGTTTTTGCTCACGGATTAGCTTTTCAGACAAGTTTTAAAACCATCATCGGACCAATTATCTGCCGATAAATTTAGTTCCAATACCTTTCAGTCCGATAACTTTTTTTGCTGGTAAAGTGAGCAAAGTTTAAACGGTCAAAAACATTTGTAGCCAAAGGTCAGAGGTCAAGTGCTGCATGTTGAAGCACAGTGCCAATTAAGCAGGACATGATACAGCTGGCCTGGGTTCTTCAATTGTTTGATATCAGACTTCATGCAGTTCTTGAACAGAGTTCTTGGAATGGTTCTTTATCATAGCACAGTCACAAACAGGAAAGAGTGAGAAGGGGAAGGGGATCTCACTGAAATGAAGGACAACTTAACTGGCGTTTATTCGAGACATGCTCCACGCCGGGAGCCGAGGAGTTCCCAAAGTGATGTTGCCATGCAGGTAGTCAGTGCCCGGCTCCAGGTACGCTTGGGAGCCATACTGGAATCATCTGGAACATCAGGAAAAGACAGTTCTCTCTAATGCGGGGAGGCCAGCGCTACCTGAGCTTAAGCTGCGAAAAGCTTCGGCAATTGAGCGCATAGCTGGAAGACGCAGTAAAGGTCACAAGGTGGCAATCAGGTTTGGTCCTCCTGGTATCAGTCTAGATCATAGACAAGGCTTCAGACGCTGGACAGGCAAGGCAATAGACAGCAAAGGACATGCAACATGCAAGTATCTGGTAATTCTCAAACAGATGCTCTGAGTTTATATAGTCTGAAAAATAATCAGTCACTCATAAGAATGAAAACTGAGGGCGCCATCTGATGGGGAGCAGAACACATAACATGAGCTAAAAACAGAGTTCAGACCAGAGTCCAGGAGAGATTCTGACAGATCCATTTCAGAGTTCAATCAACTGCGATCAGATCGTTTCAAATGCTGCAATGACATCGCCAGAATATGTAGACTGTGATCAAGATGGTGCACAAACTGCACATACTGTAGACCGCTGTCAGATGTGCGTCCTGTCCTCGACAGTACCAAGAATGTTTTGAACTGTGCAACACCCTTGGGACAGCCGAGCGAATGGGACCAACTACAACCCCAATTCCAATGAAGTTGGGACGTTGTGTAAAATGTAAATAAAAACAGAATACAATGATTTGCAAATCCTCTTCAACCTATATTGAATTAAATACACCACAAAGACAAACTGATAAACTTTGTTTTTGTGCAAATATTTGCTCATTTTGAAATGGATGCCTGCAACACGTTTAAAAAAAAGCCAGGACAGTGGTATGTTTACCACTGTGTTACATCACCTTTCCTTCTAACAACACTCAGTAAGCATTTGGGAACTGAGGACACTAATTGTTGAAGCTTTGTAGGTGGAATTCTTTCCCATTCTCGCATGATGTACGACTGCACTTGTTCAACAGTCCGGGGTCTCCGTTGTCGTATTTTGCGTTCATAATGCGCCACACATTTTCAATGGGCAACAGGTCTGGACTGCAGGCAGGCCAGTCTAGTACCCGCACTCTTTTACTATGAAGCCATGCTGTTGTAACACGTGCAGAATGTGGCTTGGCATTGTCTTGCTGAATTAAGCAGGGACGTCCCTGAAAAAGACATTGCTTGGATGGCAGCATGTGTTGCTCCAGAACTTGGATGTACCTTTCAGCATTGATGGTGCCATCACAGATGTGTAAGTTGCCCATGCCATGAGCGCTAACACACCCCATACCATCAAAGATGCTGGCTTTTGAACCTTGCGCTGGTAAAGCTGCGTTTACACATAAAGATGGCAAGTCACAAATGCCACGAAGTATACATTCTTGGCCGCTGATCACAAATGTGATGATTTGAGGCAGAGGTGTCAGGTCTCCTCAGGAACTGCTGCAACCTGTTACCACGCGTTACGATTAATGGTGTGTGTTGCTGGAGAATTATCGGGAACCATTACGCACTGTCAAGAATAATGTTCTGTGTTGTTGTGCACTATCACGCGTAACTGCGCATCGTGAAGCTTTGTCATGTTGTGAATGAGGCGAATTGTCTCCACACGCACACCCCCATATTCATCCAACCATCAGTTGCTGAACAGTTCAGATCGCTCCAGTTTGCTCCTCAAAATCCACAGCAGAAGAACTTTGTGATTGCATGCTTAGTTGGGCTCTGTGCCATGGAGTGGCGCAGAGAAGTGGAGGAGACAGAAAGAGCCAGATGTGTGGCTTCACGTGGGTCTTGTCTCTCTCGTTTTCCCAAACATCAGGTACATGCAGATGGATCACCTGCAGGAGCATGCTGAGGACTATTGGAACGAGACTTTTAGCAGACTTGGCATCACTGTCCTTCTTCGGCATATTGCAGCAATAAAACTCAATGCGGTGCAGCAGGGTTTAATTGTGCGCACGTCAGAGAAGAATGCTGTCACGCTGTAATAAGGATCTCCACTAATCAAGACAGATCAGCATGCTCAGTTGCAACCTCCACGACATGAGGTGAAATGAGGGTGGTACCTGACATTCGTGGAAGATTTTTGACAGCCAAAAACATGCTCCACGAAAATCACGAATATCACGCACCAACACGCACTCCTGAGCCCATGCGGTAAGATCCTTTACACAATGATGTCTGTTTTTAATGCAGTGCTGTGTGAGGGATTGAAAGTCACAGGCATTCAATGTTGGTTTGTAGCCTTGCCGCTTACGTGTAGAAAGTTCTCCAGATTCTCTGAATCTTCTGATTATATTATGGACTGTAGATGATAGAATCCCTAAATTCCTTGCAATTTAACGTTGAGAAACATTGTTCTTAAAGTGTTGGACTATTTTTTTCACACAGTTGTTCACAAAGTGGTGATCCTTGCCCCATCTTCGCTTGTGAATGGTTGACCCTTTTGGGGATGCTCCTTTTTTACCCAATCAATTCAAAATGAGCAAATATTTGCACAAAGACAAAAAAGTCTATCAGTTTGAACATTAATTGTCTTGTCTTTGTCGTGTATTCAGTTGAATATAGGTTGAAGAGGATTTGCGCCTTGGGCGCAAACAGTTGCCTTGGGGCAACTGTTTGTTGTGATTTGGCGCTATATAAAAAAAAAAATTGATTGATTGATTGATTGAAATGACTGTATTCTGTTTTTGTTTACATTTTACACAATGTCCCAACTTCATTGGAATTGGGGTTGTATGCAGACTTCTCTGAGACTGCACTTCCCGACTGTGGGTGGATGCATAATTCTGACGCCATTTGGCCTCAATCAGCCTGTGTGTGGTGGGGGTCTAAGCGGTAACATATATGTCATAGAATACAGTGGGCATCAACCTTTTTTGACCATTACATTGGAGACCAAGAATTAAACACCCTCAAAATAATTCTGATTATTAATCCTGTTATTAGTGAAACGTATGAAGCCAGGATGAGTGGCTCAGGCTTGGTCAAGCCTAGCTTTGGACTTCATCTGAGATTTATGTATTCTACATTTCTTAAAAAGGATCAAAGAAGAAGATAATATCAACATAGATTCAGTTGGATCTTAGCAGTGGTTTGTGCTCTCAGAGTGTCCTTGCAGTGTTACATATAAAAGGTCTGGCTTTAATGTAACTACTCTTATGGTATGCAAACTGGCATATGTCCTGGGTTCGAAACAGTAATGGTCCACCAATAATGGGACATCCAGCAGCTGTCTTGTACCACCAATCTGTTAATCAGATTTTATGCAGTTTAGTTTATGGTTTACTGAAAGCCAAAGTGGATGTGTAAATTCATGACAGCATTATATTTAACAACTGCTAATCAAAAATTATTCCCTCTTTCCAGCTCAACAGTCAACTCTGATGCACAAAATCAATTTTATAACAGCTTGACTGCAAAGATTCCATACTGATTTTTCTCTGCAGCTGCTCCATTAAATCACAATTTCAAAATTATCAGTGTGTTTACCAGCTGTTCAATATCATTTGTTGCTAAGGTAAATGCTGTTGATATGCATGGTCTCTGTTGAACAAAGTACAAACATGCTTTATTAAAGGCAAGTTCAAGTAAAAAGGTCGACTGTGTAGATGACTTAGTGAAGGGTGCAATGTAACGACATAAACCCCCACTCTTTTGGGCACTGCAGTGCCCTCTGTGGTAGACAAAAACATTCACTTGCACCTACAGTCCATTTAAAGTTTTTATCAAAAACGTCATAACAATAAATTATTTGCTGAAACAATTTTTTCATGTGGTGTTTTGAAACTTTTTCCAAGCAGTTGCTCCATTCATTCCTTCAAGTGTGTTTCTGAAGTAGTTGGTTCATTTACTTCCCCAAACAGTGAATCATTTTCTGAGGAAATTGTTTCATGCACTCTTTGAAACGCAAACATGTTTTGAAGTAGTCGATCCGTTTAGTGCTTCAACTGTTTTATTGCATTAACAAACAAACAAACAGTAATTTACAGGAAAAAAGTCTAATTTAATTTTGCAAAATAGCAATCCTCTGCAGGATTTGGCTCATTTAGATTTTTTTTTCTTTTTTAAAAGGTATTTTAATATGCTCATTTTTCTGAAGTTCATTCATTCATTAGTTGTCTGAACCCACTTATTCCTGTTAATGGTCACTGGGGCCTATAGGGCCTATCCCAGTGGTTATTGGGCAAGAGGTGGGGTAGGCCCTGGACAGGACACCACCGCAGGGTCATTGGTTCATTTACTGAAAAAGCAAATGAACCAGTTGCGTCAGGTCCATATAGTTCATGAAATAAACAAATGGCTCTGAAGCAAGTGGTTCATGTAATGCAATAATTTGTTTCAGAAAGCCTTGTTTTTGCTATTACAATGAGTTTTGAATGTTGTGGGTGGGGGTTACACCCAATAATCACCCTTTGGTACGCCGTTGTTCGACCACCTCAGGTGCTTAATGAGAAGATTTCCACTGAAACCACTGTGCAGCAAAGTACTTTAGTTGTTTACCTGATGTGACTGGTTAACCAAAGCTAAGCTGAGGTCAGCGACCTGCTGAGTGTTGACCGTGACTTTTCCAACAGTGAAGCAATTACATCGCCTCCTGAGACTTTGAGACTTGAAGGCTTCAGTGTTTCCCAAACCAATGTAAAGGTTCAGATCCATAAACACTGATGCAGGAAAGCGTTGGATGACTTTGTTGGGACATATGGACAGACAGATCACAGACAGTTTTAATGTGACTCTGTAATGAGTTTTGTCATGTTCAACTAATTCAAGAAAATTAGATTGCTACCTCAGATACTGTGTAGTTAATGGATTTAATCTCCACACTGGCCTGAACGGTGGATGAGCAACACTTTCTTACAGCTGAACAACCTTTTCTGATTTCTGCCTCACTGAGTCACTGAATGTCAGACTGAACTCTGCTGTTTAAATATGAACATCACTTTTCTGAGAAGCAGGCTGCATAATGTTCATGACTAAGTAAGGATTATGTGGTACTTTGCTGATTCATGAACACAAATCCATTCTGTTGTCTTTACTACAGCTTATTAGATTCAGGGAGTCCCTATCTCCCGATGGTGCTGGACCAAGTGGGCAACCGTGGGCCATGAAGATCAACTTGGGGTGTGCATCGCACCATCATAAAGTGATAAAATACATATTGACATACATGGACTATGATATGTTTCAGGAAAAATGTGTTTGATTGTGGATTAATACCATGCACTTCGATTCAGTATGATACGATTTGGTGTAATACTGTATGTTGCAATCCAATACAATTTTTTGTTGAATGTAGAATGTTTCTGTGTAGGCTCTCAGTTGTCCAGGTGGTTTCCATAGTAGAGAAGCTTGAATCTTCGACTGGACTGGGTTGCTTGACGCGAGGACGTTTCGCAGAGAGAGGCAGAGCCTATAGCAGTCTGCCTCTCAGTAGGAGGGGTCTGGTTAGGTTTAAAACTCCAGCTTTTGTTGGCTTCTGTTTTATTCTCTACAAGAGTCAGACAGAAGTCAGACTTCCAGAGCAAGAATTTTAGCTGAGGAAGCTTCTGCGATTTGAAGCGAAACATCCTCCGTCAAGCAACCCAGTCCAGTCGAAGATTCAAGCTTCTCTACTGTTGAATGTAGAAATTCATTTTCCAAGATAAATTAGAATAAGATAAAGGGGGCATTGCTTACTTTCATGTACAAACACACGTGGACAAAATTGTTGGTACCTCTAGATTTTATGTACACATTTTAATATATGATCACAAATAAATGTGGTACCAACAATTTTGTCCGCGTGTTTTTTTTTTAAATGAAAAACCAGGGATCTTCCAGTGTATATGTCACTAGCTGTCTTGTTACATGATTAAACAAGAGCAATCAGAGATTTATGACGTCCACCAATCCGGATCCAGATCACCTCCAAAATTCAGTGGAGTCACCAATGCCCTAATATCTATCTGTGGTGCAAATTTTGTGAGAATCTGTGAAGTAGTTTTGAAGAAATCCTTCAAAGCCTATATAAAAGGAAATCTTGAGCCAGAATCTGGATCTGGATCAAGAATCACATCCAAAATTTATTGGAGTCTTCCATGGCGTAATATGTATCTGTGGTTAAAATTTGGTGAGAATTTGTGAAGTAGTTTTGACGTAATCCTTCAAAGCCTATATAAAGTGAAATTTGATCCAGGATCCGGATCCGGATCACCTCCAAAATTTCATGGTTCTTCCATGTCCTAATATCTATCTGTGGTGAAAATTTTGTCAAAACCTGTGCAGTAGTTTTGACATAATCCTGCTAACAGACAGACAGACAGACAGACAGAGAAATAAACAGTGATTTTATTATGTCACTGCCAGACGTAACAACTCAGTATTTGATTGCTTTGGCTCAGAAACATCATGAAACAAGCACGTGTTGCATTAGTGATAAATAGGATTCATCACAATTGTGAATCAGTTCTAAATCTCTGCCCCTCTTCTGGCACATTATTCAGGCAGACCACAGGCTCTCAGAACATTTGATTTCTGATGTATTTGTTCTGTGCTTCGCGCCGACTTCAGAGTGCTGACAGGAAAACACAAGCTGTGCACAGTAATCCTCCATTGTTTGAGCATTTGCCAACATTCTTCTATGACAGAAACAGGTTTGGCTTTAAGGGGCACAGATTGAAAAACAAGTAGACCTTTGCTCCCAAAGTAAAAACTTTAACTCCACATATCTGGAGGAAGTACAGAGGCAAATGCAAGAGGCAGTTTTATTGAATACCACTGAAGTAACTTTTCACTTCTGTAATTCTTTTACTTCCTGTCTTGCAGTGAGTAAATCTACAGCTGAGGTTCCATCTATCAAGACTGTACACGGTTACACTGTCTGTCGGTGGCCAAAGGTATACAAATGGTTTTATCTCCTGGTCACAACATCTGACTGTGATTAATGTGGTATCTTTTGACTCACAGCTGAGCCTGTACGGCTGTACTGTACAGAATGATCTGATAGGAAGCTGAGTTGTGCCAGGATCGTAGAGAAATGCATGCAATATCGCAGCGTGTATGAAGTAATTATATTACGATTGTGTGTGTTAAGCCGTGGTCACAACCCGCCGTACTTGCACGTGCGTGCAGTCTACTTGCAAAAACGTGGGCTAAATTTGGAGAGCCGTACATCGTAAGTACTGCCTCAGTATGAATTTAGGAGCACGCAGACACATGCAGACAGGCCGTAGAGGTTTTAGTGCATGCAGAACTTTCGCTGCGTGTTGTGAAAGTGTAGTGACACGGACTCACAACAGGGGGCGCAAATGAACGGTCAATAGATGAGCCAAAAAAAGTAACAATTTAATGTTGTGAAGGTGCACAACTAATACACAGACAATCTCAGAATCTGATAACAGTCAATCCACAAAGATGACGTGTGGGCAGGCTCGAGGATAGAAGACGTCTGTCCTGAGAAGAGCCAGAACCACACGATTTCCGCCGCCATCGAACCTGGTGAATACTGGAGCCGCCAAGTCCCGAATTCCCAGGTGATCACCGTCCCCGACTGTCGGATCTGGTACTGCTGGCGAAGAGCAAAGACAGTCAAGTGTGGGTGTGTGTACACCCCGTAACAACAACGGTGGGAATGCCACCTCCACCTCTAACACACACTCGTGCAGCGTCTGTTTAACCACTTATCTGACGGGACGTAGGATGAAACAGTCATGACCCACGCTGGTCCTCTGGTTGACAGCTGCAACACAATAGCTCTTGGAATCAATTAATACAGGCAGAGAAAGTTACCTCCATAGAAGTACGATATCTCTGCAATGAGGTGGAGATGACGTCTGGTCTTTATGGAGTGAGATGATGTAGAGTAGATGGGTGACAGCTGTCAAGAGATAATGAGTGACAGCTGTCACCCCCGGCGGTGTCCGTGGTGGCAGCGCCCTCTTGTGCCTGAAGCCCGCACTTCAGGCAGGGCGCCCTCTGGTGGTGGGCCAGCAGTACCTCCTCTTCTGGCGGCCCACACAACAGGACCCCCCCCTCAACGGGCACCTCCTGGCGCCCGACCAGGCTTGTCCGGGTGGCGGCGGTAGAAATCGGCCAGGAGGGCCGGATCCAGGATGAAGCTCCTCTTCACCCAGGAGCATTCTTCGGGTCCATACCCCTCCCAGTCCACCAAATACTGGAACCCCCGGCCCATCCGACGGACGTCCAGGAGCCGGCGCACCGTCCAAGCCGGCTCCCCGTCGATGATCCGAGCAGGAGGCAGCGCCGGTCCGGGAGCACAGAGGGGTGAGGTGTGGTGAGGTTTGATCCTGGAAACATGAAAGACCGGGTGGATCCACAGTGAAGCCGGGAGTTGGAGCTTCACTGCGGCAGGACTGAGGACTTTGAGGATTTTGTATGGTCCGATATATCTGTCCTTGAGTTTTGGGGAGTCCATCTGGAGGGGGATGTCCTTCGTGGATAGCCACACCTCCTGCCCGGGCTGGTAAGCAGGGGCCGGGGATCGCCGGCGGTCTGCATGGGTCTTCGCCCTCGTCCGGGCCTTCAACAAGGCAGAACGGGCAGAGCGCCACACCCGACGGCACTTGCGCAGGTGGGCCTGGACCGAGGGCACACCGACCTCTCCCTCCACCACGGGAAACAAGGGGGGTGATACCCCAAACACACCTCAAATGGGGAGAGGCCGGTGGCAGAGGACACCTGGCTGTTATGCGCATACTCGATCCAGGCCAGATGTTCACTCCAGGCCGTCGGGTGTGCGGACGTCACACAGCGCAGGGCTTGCTCCAATTCCTGATTGGCCCGTTCTGCCTGTCCATTGGTCTGCGGGTGATACCCGGATGAGAGGCTCACAGTGGCCCCCAGTTCCCAGCAGAAGCTCCTCCAGACGTGTGAGGAGAACTGGGGACCACGATCAGAGACGATGTCGGTGGGTATCCCATGCAGACGGACGACGTGGTGGACCAGGTGGTCTGCTGTCTCCTGGGCTGTTGGGAGCTTCGGGAGGGCCACGAAGTGGGCCGCCTTGGAGAATCGGTCCACTATCGTGAAGATGGTGGTGTTGCCCTGGGACAGCGGGAGGCCCGTGACGAAATCCAGGCCGATATGGGACCAGGGGCGATGAGGCACAGGAAGCGGGTGGAGAAGTCCTTGGGACCTTTTGTGGTCTGCCTTGCCCCTGGCACAGGTGGTGCAGGCCTGGATGTACTCCCGGACGTCGGCCTCCATAGACGCCCACCAAAAGCGCTGCCAGACAACTGCCACGGTCCTTCGCACCCCTGGATGACAGGAGAGCTTGGAACCGTGACAGAAGTCCAAGACTGCAGCTCTGGCCTCTGGTGGGATGTACAGACGGTTCTTTGGACCAGTTCCGGGGTCCGGGCTCCGTGCCAGCGTCCGGGAGGCCCTGGCACGGAGCCCGGATCTTCTCCACGTCCCAGGTGAGGGTGGCCACGATAGTGGACTCAGGCAGGATGGGCTGCGGTGGATCCGACAGTGCAGTTTTGACCTCCTCTTCGTGTACCCGGGACAAGGCATCCGACCTCTGGTTCTTGGTCCCGGGGCAATAGGTGATCCGGAAGTCAAAACGCCCGAAGAACAGTGACCAGCGGGCTTGCCTGGGGTTCAGCTGCTTGGCGGTCCTGATATACTCCAGGTTCCGATGGTCAGTGAAAACCGTGAACGGCACAGACGCTCCCTCCAACAGGTGTCTCCACTCCTCAAGAGCCTCTTTCACTGCAAGGAGTTCTCGATTGCCGACGTCATAGTTCCGTTCAGCCGGGGTCAACCTGCGAGAAAAGTAGGCACACGGGTGAAGAACCTTATCGGTCTCTCCGTTCTGGGATAGCACGGCTCCTATCCGTGAGTCAGAGGCGTCCACTTCAACCACGAACTGGCGGCTAGGGTCGGGCTGCACCAAAACTGGCGCAGTAGAGAACCGTCGTTTCAACTCCTTGAACGCGGCTTCGCACCGATCCGACCAGGTGAAGGGGACTTTTGGAGAGGTCAGGGCTGTCAGGGGGCTAACTACCTGACTGTAGCCCTTAATGAACCTCGTATAGAAATTAGCGAAGCCGAGGAACTGTTGCAGCTTCCTACGGCTTGTTGGTTGGGGCCAATCTCTCACCGCCGCAACCTTGGCCGGATCAGGGGCGACGGAGTTAGAGGAGATGATAAACCCCAGGAAGGACAAAGACGTGCGGTGGAACTCGCACTTCTCGCCCTTCACAAACAGTCGGTTCTCTAACAACCGCTGCAGGACCTGACGTACATGCTGGACATGGGTCTCAGGATCCGGAGAAAAGATGAGAATATCGTCCAGATATACGAAGACGAATCGGTGCAGGAAGTCCTGCAAGACGTCATTTACCAAAGCTTGGAACGTCGCGGGGGCGTTAGTGAGGCCGAACGGCATGACCAGGTACTCAAAGTGACCTAACGGGGTGTTAAATGCCGTCTTCCATTCGTCTCCCTTCCGGATCCGAACCAGGTGATACGCATTTCTAAGATCCAACTTAGTAAAGATTTTGGCTCCATGCAGGGGGGTGAACACGGAATCCAACAATGGCAACGGGTATCGGTTGCGAACCGTAATCTCATTCAGCCCCCTGTAATCAATGCATGGACGGAGTCCGCCATCTTTCTTGCCCACAAAAAAGAAACCTGCCCCCATCGGGGAGGTGGAGTTCCGGATCAGCCCGGCAGCTAATGAGTCCCGGATGTAGGTCTCCATTGATTCGCGCTCAGGTCGTGAGAGGTTGTACAGCCTGCTGGATGGGAACTCAGCGCCTGGAACCAAATCAATGGCACAATCGTATGGACGGTGCGGGGGAAGGGTGAGTGCCAGATCCTTGCTGAAGACGTCAGCAAGATCGTGGTACTCAACCGGCACTGCCGTCAGATTGGGAGGGACTTTGACCTCCTCCTTAGCATGTAAACCGGGAGGAACCGAGGATCCTAAACACACCCGATGGCAGGTTTCGCTCCACTGAACCACCACCCCAGACGGCCAGTCAATCCGGGGATTGTGCTTCAACATCCATGGGAAGCCCAAAATCACGCGTGAGGTAGAAGGAGTTACAAAAAACTCAATCTCCTCCCGATGGTTTCCAGACACCACCAGAGTTACTGGTTGTGTCTTGTGTGTGATTAAAGGGAGGAGGGTGCCATCTAGTGCCCGCACCTGCAATGGAAAAGGAAGCGCCACCAGAGGGAGCCCTACCTCCCTTGCCCATCTGCTGTCTAGCAAATTCCCTTCTGACCCCGTGTCCACCAGTGCTGGGGCTTGAAGGGTTAAATCCCCGCTCAGGATTGTAACTGGGAGTCGTGTGGCAATCTGTGTGTGTCCCATGTGAATGTCATGACCCCCCCTTAGCCCAGTCTCTAAGGGCGGTTGTTGTCGTTGTGGCCGTTTGGGGCAGTTTTTCTGTATGTGCTCCTTTGAGCTGCAGAGAAAACACTCCCCGCGGACCAGCCTCCTCATTTTGGCCTTGTGCGTTTCCCTAACAACGTCAGCAGGGGGAGCTGTTGCCCCACGGAGCGCTGCGGCTGTGGAGCGTGGGGAGGGTGGCCCCTTTTCGAACCCGGAAGGGAGAGGGACGGCGTGTATCCAGCCACGTCCTTCGCCTCGCTCCCGACGGCGCTCCTCCAACCGATTGTCTAACCGTATAACGAGATCGATAAGCCCATCTAAATCCCGCGGTTCTTCCTTAGCTACCAGATGCTCCTTCAGGACCGATGACAGTCCGTTTATGAAGGCGGCGCGGAGCGCAACGTTATTCCAGCCGGACCTCGCAGCCGCGATGCGGAAGTCGACTGCATATTCGGCTGCGCACCGGCGCCCCTGTCGCATTGACAGCAGCATTGTTGAAGCGGTCTCTCCTCTGTTAGGGTGATCAAACACTGTTCTGAACTCCCCCACAAACCCAGTGTATGCTGATAACAACCGTGAGTTCTGTTCCCAGAGCGCCGTAGCCCAGGCGCGTGCCTTACCCCGAAGCAAATTAATAACATAAGCCACCTTGCTGGCGTCAGACGCGTACATCACGGGTCGTTGTGCAAAGACGAGCGAACACTGCATCAGAAAGTCCGCGCACGTCTCCACACAACCCCCGTACGGCTCAGGGGGACTTATGTATGCTTCAGGGGATGGTGGGGGGGTTTGTTGAACGACCAGTGGAATGTTAATACCCGGCACCGGGTCGGCAGGAGGAGGAGCCGCAGCAGCGCTCTGATCACGCGCTTCCACCTGTGCGGTGAGAGCCTCCATCCTGCGATTAAGGATGACGTTTTGCTCGGACATCAAATCCAGCCGAGCGGTAAAGGCGGTGAGGATTTGCTGCAACTCACCGAGCACGCCTCCTGCAGACGCCTGTGCACCCTGCTCTTCCATTGGCTGTCCAACAGATGGGTGACGCCCCTCGGGATCCATGATGCTGGCCGAGATATCCTGTTGTGAAAGTGTAGTGACACGGACCCACAACAGGGGGCGCAAATGAACGGTCAATAGATGAGCCAAAAAAGTAACAATTTAATGTTGTGAAGGTGCACAACGAATACACAGACAATCTCAGAATCTGATAACAGTCAATCCACAAAGGTGACGTGTGGGCAGGCTCGAGGATAGAAGACGTCTGTCCTGAGAAGAGCCGGAACCACACGATTTCCGCCGCCACCGAACCTGGTGAATACTGGAGCTGCCAAGTCCCGAATTCCCAGGTGATCACCGTCCCCGACTGTCGGATCTGGTACTGCTGGCGAAGAGCAAAGACAGTCAAGTGTGGGTGTGTGTACACCCCGTAACAACAACGGTGGGAATGCCACCTCCACCTCTAACACACACTCGTGCAGCATCTGTTTAACCACTTATCTGACGGGACGTAGGACGAAACAGTCGTGACCCACGCCGGTCCTCTGGTTGACAGCTGCAACACAATAGCTCTTGGAATCAATTAATACAGGCAGAGAAAGTTACCTCCATAGAAGTACGATATCTCGGCAACGAGGTGGAGATGATGTCTGGTCTTTATGGAGTGAGATGATGTAGAGTAGATGGGTGACAGCTGTCACTCATTATCTCTTGACAGCTGTCACCCCCGGCGGTGTCCGTGGCGGCAGCGCCCTCTCGTGCCTGAAGCCCGCACTTCAGGCAGGGCGCCCTCTGGTGGTGGGCCAGCAGTACCTCCTCTTCTGGCGGCCCACACAACACTGCGGTCAGGCTGCAGATTCACCAGCATTACAGATGATGCACGTTGTGAGTACTGCCTCAGTACGGATTCAAAGCAGCACACTTTCATTCAGTTACTATTGAATTAACCAAATCTGTACGGAGGCAGTAGGCTACTCACCACATACTATGGAATTAAATTGTAGGTATCAGATCTTGAAGATTGTGATACACATAAACTTGGACTTTATTTCCAAACTTCAGCAACACAGACACTCCACACCTTCAGTCTGATAACTAGCTGTAACTTTTTGAGGAAAGTAAACACTCATACAACTGATCGCTGCAGGCTGGACATGCTCATGCATCGAAGACGCCGAAAAACACCTGCCGCTCCGGTCCCACTCATAACACACACATCAAAAGAAAAGCCAACCCCCAACACACACACACACACACACTGCTTTATTGTCAACTCTCTTTATCGTTACACTCCTAGAGACATGCGTTGAATGTACTCCCTCCCTCCTCTTGCTACTGCCTCCATACGTTTTCACAAAAACATAGTGGCCGTAGCATCCGTAGAAAATGTACGGCAAAAAAAAAAAAAACGCACGGTGGGTTGTGACCGGCGCTTTAGTGAGAGGAGAGTTCATGGCAGCACTTTAAGCATGCTCAAAAAACTTGCAATGAAACGGTGCTATATTTCCTGTAATACATCATAACCAGTGGTGGGCACAGCTAACTGAAAAGTTATCTTTGATAACCATTAAACTGCAAACTGAACTGAAAACTTAACTTTTATAATGCTAAACTGATAAAAAAAATTAGCGGAAGTTACCGCTAACCACTAACTGCTAACTTTTAGTATTGACTCGGTACACCGTCGGCTACTGATAAGCCAGTTTTGAGTTTAATCACCGCTGGTGTGGACGGATGTGTATTGAGCGCTCAGAAGAGGGACGGCTGAGCTCCTCACAGCAGTATGATTGTTGCAGGCACACAACAGACAGGAACTAGCACGTATGATTTTAGGGTTTACAAATGTTTTTGACCGTTAAGCTTTACTCACTTTACCAGCAAAAAAAATGTTAGCAGATTGAACTTTAGCAGAACTAAATTTTAATAGACGCTAACTGGTCTGCTGATGGTTTTCAAAGTTAGCTGAAAGCTAATCCGCTAACAAAAATATTAGTTTCGCTAATTAGTGGTTAGCGGATTAGCAGAACTGTGCCCACCACTGATCATAAAGCATATGGTGACACATACATGTTATTTCAAGCAGGGAGAGACACACACAGATACGTATGTAATCAATCAATCAATCAATCAATTTTTATATATAGCGCCAAATCACAACAAACAGTTGCCCCAAGGCGATTTATACTGTAAGGCAAGGCCATACAATAATTGTGTAAAACCCCAACGGTCAAAACGACCCCCTGTGAGCAAGCACTTGGCTACAGTGGGAAGGAAAAAACTCCCTTTTAACAGGAAGAAACCTCCAGCAGAACCAGGCTCAGGGAGGGGCAGTCTTCTGCTGGGACTGGTTGGGGCTGAGGGAGAGAACCAGGAAAAAGACATGCTGTGGAGGGGAGCAGAGATCGATCACTAATGATTAAATGCAGAGTGGTGCATACAGAGCAAAAAGAGAAAGAAACAGTGCATCATGGGAACCCCCCAGCAGTCTACGTCTATAGCAGCATAACTAAGGGATGGTTCAGGGTCACCTGATCCAGCCCTAACCATAAGCTTTAGCAAAAAGGAAAGTTTTAAGCCTAATCTTAAAAGTAGAGAGGGTGTCTGTCTCCCTGATCTGAATTGGGAGCTGGTTCCACAGGAGAGGAGCCTGAAAGCTGAAGGCTCTGCCTCCCATTCTACTCTTACAAACCCTAGGAACTACAAGTAAGCCTGCAGTCTGAGAGCGAAGCGCTCTATTGGGGTGATATGGTACTACGAGGTCCCTAAGATAAGATGGGACCTGATTATTCAAAACCTTACAAGTAAGAAGAAGAATTTTAAATTCTATTCTAGAATTAACAGGAAGCCAATGAAGAGAGGCCAATATGGGTGAGATATGCTCTCTCCTTCTAGTCCCCGTCAGTACTCTAGCTGCAGCATTTTGAATTAACTGAAGGCTTTTTAGGGAACTTTTAGGACAACCTGATAATAATGAATTACAATAGTCCAGCCTAGAGGAAATAAATGCATGAATTAGTTTTTCAGCATCACTCTGAGACAAGACCTTTCTGATTTTAGAGATATTGCGTAAATGCAAAAAAGCAGTCCTACATATTTGTTTAATATGCGCTTTGAATGACATATCCTGATCAAAAATGACTCCAAGATTTCTCACAGTATTACTAGAGGTCAGGGTAATGCCATCCAGAGTAAGGATCTGGTTAGACACCATGTTTCTAAGATTTGTGGGGCCAAGTACAATAATGACGTTTTGTAATGACACCAAACACACCGTTGGCAAATACAACAGTGTTATAGACCCATCATAATTCCAAAATAAATAAGACAAAACACTACATCTGCATTGTCTCAGTCCACCAAACTGTAAATGGGTACTGGCTTCTTGTATCTAACCTGCAATAGACTGGGATCCCATCCAGAAGACTTTCAGACTCTTACTTGCTTTACACTATGGAATTAAGGGCTAGGCACTGGCACCAGTGGGTCTGAAGACCTGTATGCGACATCTTTATATTAGCATAGGGCAAGGACATTAGCCTTTCATCATAATCATTAATTGATCGTAACTAAAATCTGATTACCTCTCTCATTCATATGCCCACTTGCCAAGTTTGATCAAAATGAGGTAAGGTGTTTTGAAAATATCTTACAAAAGCACATAATACATTGGGCATAATACACAAGTTGCGCACTTGTGGCGTAAATTTACGGTGTAAATTTGAAGTACACCAAAGTTGCCGTGACATGTATCAAGGAGTGGGCACCTGCCCATTTCCGGCATACGCCTGACGTGAGCTTGATAAATGCGGCGGGTGGAAACGATCGTAATTATAATA
Organism: Thalassophryne amazonica; assembly: GCF_902500255.1. NCBI lineage: Eukaryota > Metazoa > Chordata > Actinopteri > Batrachoidiformes > Batrachoididae > Thalassophryne > Thalassophryne amazonica. The sequence goes on along the minus strand of NC_047112.1, from coordinate 46,275,516 downwards.
AACACGCCCATAAATATTCAGACTCTGCTTCAGACACACCCTCATTTTATGACATGGAAGCCAGGAAGACGGCAAAGAAAAAGACCTCCACCAATCACGACACGTGCCAATAGAGCGTCAAAAGCGGCCGTCGTATCAATTGTCTTGTAGTATAATCAAAAAGTGTTACAGTGGTTCCTCGTTTATCGCAGGAGTTACGTTCTAAAAAATAGCCCGTAATATGCGAAACCGCGATGTAGTCAGCGTCATTTTTTACAATTATTATAGACGTTTTAAAGCTGTAAAAACCTAAACATTTGTTTGAGAAATAAAAATAGAATGTTTTCCTATAAATAATCATGATGGCATTTAGAACTAACAAATTTAATTTTAACGATCAACGTACGGGGTTGGACACATAAGAAATTATTAATAGTGACTGACCAGTATTTCACAGATCGCGCCTCTGCGTCCTGACGCTGCGCCTTTTTCCACTCACACCTGGCTGCAGCAGGTGTCTGTTTCCGAGTGACAAACACAGTTATGAGTAGTTGTTGGCGCTCTTTTTTCTTCTGGGCGAGAAGATTCTTACAACCCCTGGCAAAAATTATGGAATCACCGGCCTCGGAGGATGTTCATTCAGTTGTTTAATTTTGTAGAAAAAAGCAGATCACAGACATGACACAAAACTAAAGTCATTTCAAATGGCAACTTTCTGGCTTTAAGAAACACTATAAGAAATCAAGAAAAAAATATTATGGCAGTCAGTAACGGTTACTTTTTTAGACCAAGCAGAGGAAAAAAATATGGAATCACTCAATTCTGAGGAAATAATTATGGAATCATCCTGTAAATTTTCATCCTCAAAACTAACACCTGCATCAAATCAGATCTGCTCGTTGACATTGACCCTGTGCCATGACATTGACCCTACGTGTCTTCTTGCAAGGAATGTTTTTGCAGTTTTTGCTCTATGGTAAGATGCATTATCATCTTGAAAAATGATTTCATCATCCCCAAACATCCTTTCAATTGTCCAAAATATCAACGTAAACATTTATTGATGATGTAATGACAGCCATCTCCCCAGTGCCTTTACCTGACATGCAACCCCATATCATCAATGACTGTGGAAATTTACATGTTCTCTTCAGGCAGTCATCTTTATAAATCTCATTGGAACGGCACCAAACAAAAGTTCCAGCATCATCACCTTGCCCAATGCAGATTCGAGATTCATCACTGAATATGACTTTCATCCAGTCATCCACAGTCCACGATTGCTTTTCCTTAGCCCATTGTAACCTTGTTTTTTTTCTGTTTAGGTGTTAATGATGGCTTTCGTTTAGCTTTTCTGTATGTAAATCCCATTTCCATTAGGCGGTTTCTTACAGTTCAGTCACAGACGTTGACTCCAGTTTCCTCCCATTCGTTCCTCATTTGTTTTGTTGTGCATTTTTCGATTTTTGAGACATATTGCTTTAAGTTTTCTGTCTTGACGTTTTGATGTCTTCCTTGGTCTACCAGTATGTTTGCCTTTAACAACCTTCTCATGTTGTTTGTATTTGGTCCAGAGCTTAGACACAGCTGACTGTGAACAACCAACATCTTTTGCAACATTGCGTGATGATTTACCCTCTTTTAAGAGTTTGATAATCCTCTCCTTTGTTTCAATTGACATATCTCGTGTTGGAGCCATGATTCATGTCAGTCCACTTGGTGCAACAGCTCTCCAAGGTGTGTTCACTCCTTTTTAGATGCAGACTAATGAGCAGATCTGATATGATGCAGGTGTTAGTTTTGGGGATGAAAATTTACAGGGTGAGTCCATAATTTTTTCCTCAGAATTGAGTGAGTCCATATTTTTTTCCTCTGCTTGGTCTAAAAAAGTAACCATTACTGACTGCCACAATCTTTTTTCTTGATTTCTCATAGTGTTTCTTAAAGCCAGAAAGTTGCCATTTGAAATGACTTTAGTTTTGTGTCATGTCTGTGATCTGCTTTTTTTCTACAAAATGAAACAACTGAATGAACATCCTCCGAGGCCGGTGATTCCATAATTTTTGCCAGGGGTTGTATAAACAGACATGCAGAACACAGAACACTGTAAAAAAAAAAAAGCATGCAAAATTGGACTAAACACTCCGCAAGACTCCGAGGCCGCGAAAGGTGAACCGCGTTATAGCGAGGGACCACTGTATTCTCTTTTCACGTCAATAATTCTTGACGTGGATATTTGCTCACTCAATTAAAAAGACACGCCTAATTTGTCAGATTTCTTTATTCTTAAAATGTATTTCTTTATTTATTTTATTGTGACAAACGAATGGAGACGAAAAAACCTGATTGCAGCACGGGCGAATTAAGGGAATGACAACACTACAGTCGTTATTATCAATTTCATTGTCTAAAACAATCACACCACATAAAGTTAAGCTCAGCGCTGCTCTGGCTCCAGGCTCTACATCTGGAGAAAAAGGTGGGCAGCGCTTTCTTTGCAGTCAGCGCTGTGGCCACGGATCGTGCTCGATTGACCAGCAATCCCGCAAAAGCGGGATTTGTATTGATTATTATGTAGTATAATCAGGAAAGTGTTATTTATGTAACATATGCATTGATTTGTATAATGGCACTGTTTATTATGTTGATCATCTTCATTTCTATGTGCATTCCAGTGCTGGTTCATTTTGGTGTATAATTTACGCCACCTCTCGACCTGGTGTATATTTTCAGCGCAGCGTACGCCAACAACCACATAAATGCCAAGTAGCACAGCCGTTTTGGCGTACACCCCATATATGCTCAAATATCGCCGTATGCACGTTGATACATGAGGCCCATTGAGAGTAAGGCGATCACAAGCGTGTACACCTCTGATATCATTGCTCATGATTTTATCAGCCAGATGCGTCCAATATGTCCTCTCCTTCCTGTGCTCCATAACCCTATTAGACATCTGGAACTGATCTTCTCTGATAAGCCCCATTTTCACTTGTTATTTGTCATTTTTCTCTAACTGTAGTGGTGAAAGTCTGTCTATGGAGTCTCTCTGTATGAAAAATTCCAGTGTATGCCAGAAGCTTTCTCAGTGTTGCAAATCCCACTGAGACATTATGTGATTTTGGGTTATTGAGTGACTCATGCGGATCTGGTGGGCACAAAATATGTTTCCACGCTCGTCATTCTAATTGAACTATTGACTGCATGAGCTAATCCAAATTGCATAAGTGTCTCTTTGTAGGCAGGAAACCGATCATTTGGAGGTCTTAAATTTCTGATGAGACACCTCAACAATTAGAGACAGAGTGTTGCCCTGCAGAGACACACAGACACTCTGCAGGGAGACCAGGAGATAGTATTTCTCATACTTCCTAAAGCCATCACTTTATGAGCTCTCAAACCAGGTTAGGACATTACAGGTAAAGCCAAAGGCAGCAGTTTGAAATTTGAGGTTACTGATGAGTCTCTTTATGTACCTGTACGTGGTGTGTCCATAAAGTAACGGTCCTTTTTATTTTTTTTAAAAACTATATGGATTTCATTCATATGTTTTTACGTCAGACATGCTTGAACCCTCGTGCGCATGCGTGAGTTTTTCCACGCCTGTCGGTGATGTCATTCGCCTGTGAGCACGCCTTGTGGAAGGAGTGGTCCCGCCCCCTCGTCAGATTTTCATGGTCTGGAAATGGCGTAATGAAAAGGACTTTTTTTCCACCAGAATTTTTTCAGAAGCTGTTAGAGACTGGCACCTGGAAACCATTCGAAAATGTTATCTGGCTTTTGGTGAAAATTTTACGGGCTTCACAGAGAATAAGGACTTTAACTACAGCTTTAAGGACCCCTTTAAGGACCCCTTTAAGGACGGTTGGTGCGCCGCGCTCCGAGCTGCGACGTCGCGGCACAAACCACTGAATCCTTTCTAAGCTGATGGCTCTGTGGATATGAGACCGTCGTGTGCTCTTTCTCTGGTTATCACAAGAGCTGGACATCAGCCATTTTCCAGCAGATTTCACTTTTAACAAGAGATTTTGTCATGGAAAGCCGCGCGGAGGCTTCGCGCGTCACGACCGATTCGCTGATGAAGCGAGACAAAGGAACACCTCCGTTTCGGAGTGTTAGAGGACAAGTTTGGACATGCCTATCTCGGCTTTCAGTGCTTACCAGTCGAGTGAGTATAAGAGAACTTGTGGAGAGCTGGACATGTCCAAACTTGTCCTCTTATTAATATTAATAATATATTTTTAACTTTATATATATATATATATATATATATATATATATATATATATATATATATATATATAATATACGTGCGGAGGAATTCGCGCTTCGGGACGGAGCCGCTAATGGAGAACAAAAAGCAACACCGTGATGAAGCCTCACAGGACATGTTGTGGCATGTCCAGCTCGTCCACACTTTCTCGGATAGTCACACGACTGAAAAGCCACCGAAAGCCGGCTGAATCTTCCGAATGGTGCAAGAGCTGGGCATGTTACAACTGGTCCTGTGAGACCAACACGGAGGTGCTTTTGTCCCGCGCCATTAGCGGCTCCGTGGCGAATTCCTCCGCTCCTCTTTCCATGACAAAAACTCCTGTAACAGTGGAATGTGCCGAAAAAGTGCTATGTCCACCTCTTCTGCCATTTCTGTAGTAAGCAGACGATGTCCCGGATCAACACAGCGTTCAGTTTGGAAATGATCTGGTCGTTTCAGCCTGTCGATTGCTGCTCGGAGCGTGGCGCGGCCTCCGCCATTGTGCACCGTCTTTAAACCGGTTGTAACACTCCTTAATCTGTGTGATCCCCATAGAATCGTCCCTGAATCGTCTGAATCTTCCGAATGGTTTCCACCTGGCTGTCTCTCACAGTTTCTGGAAAAATTTGATGCAGCAAAGCTCCAAATCGTTCAGACATTTTCCTCGCAATGAAAATCCGACGAGGGGGGTGGACCACTGCTCACTCAAAGTGTGCTCACAGGCGAATGACGCAACCGACACGCAAAACTCACGCATGCGCACGAAGGTTCAAGCTTGGCTGATGCAATCACACATGATTCAAATCCATATAGTTTTTGCAAAAAATAAAAAGGTCAGATAGTTTTCTAACAGACCTCGTGTGTGTGTGTGTATATATATATATATATATATATAGTAAGTCCCTTCGGCTGCTCCCTTGTTTGCACTCGGGGTCGCCAAGCAAATCCAAGGTGGATCTGCACGTTGAATTGGCATAGGTTTTACGCTGAATGCCCTTCCTGACGCAACTCCACATTACATGGAGAAATGTATATAAGCTACTGAGTTTAGGACCAGAGAATGTGTTGAGTCACCCATTTGGTGGTGAAGACCCAGAAAGAAGGTCAAGTGACAGAATCATAGGGTTGGTATGGTGGAAGAGACACGGTCCAGCTCTTGCTAAAGACATTTTGAAGATCCAGGTACTTAGAAGGAATGCCAGACATGTTAGGAGGTGGAACAGGTAACTACTAATGACTGGGGAGAAGCATCATGATCCACACTGCGTAGTTCATGCAGTAATTTATACTGAAATTCACTCAGTGTTTGGATTGTGAAACATAAGCCACAGAAAGCCTCAAACTACTGGTTTTGGAGGTGAAAGTATTTCATGGAACTGCAGATCTTCATTGTGGTTTATCAGTCACATTTATTTGTCGACTGTTTTAGAGTATTTTGTCACATGGATTCTCAGCTCTGAAATGATACTTATATGTTTGTGGTTTACCAGTTAAATGAGACAGGGGTCCTCACCACACAGTCCCACACACTCCCAGAGCCATCACGGGTGTCGGGAAGCCCTATAAATGCTGTGGTGTGCACATGTACTAAATGGCTTTACTGTTCATTGTTAAACTCGCTCCGAGGGAACTCTGTCTTAAAAAGTGATTTCCACATGGAGGAAAAAAGTCTGACATACTCTGGCGTGACTCATACTCCTATGTGACTTATATGATTTTTCTTCTTCAAGAGGCGATGGTCCCTGGATAAAGTGCAGAAGTCCCAAAGAACAAAGAGACCAGACAGACAGCAGACGGAGCCAAGAAGAAGAGGAGTGTCTCTCCCTTATTTAGCAGGAGTAGGGGAAAAACTACAGAGGATCTTCAGACAGCACAAAATCCCAGTTTACTTTAAACCTGTTAACACCTTGAGACAGAAATTAGTTCACCTTAAGGACAGGATCCCTAGTTACAAACAGAGCAATGTAGTGTATTCTATCAGATGTCAGGAAAACTGTAACAAACACTACATAGGTGAGACAAAGCAGCCGTTGCACAAAAGGCTATACCAGCACTGCAGAGAGGGCACCAGCGGACCTCAGTTTGCAGTTCATCTCCACCTTAAAGACACTAACCACACATTTAAGGACAAGTAAGTTAAAATCTTAGCCAGAGAAAAGAAATGGTTTGAGAGAGGAGTGAAGGAACCTTTGTATGTGAAACAGTTGAAACCCAGCCTTAACTGGGGAGGGGGTCTGAGCCCCGCTTTGTCCCCTGTTTACAATGGGGTACTCAGGTCAAAGCAGTTTCACTCTTTTGTTCATTGTAATGAGTCATTCACATCGTCAGGATAGGCGTCAGTCCCTTCGTTAGGAGGGACAGCTGCCCCTGTCATTAGGAGGGTGCTAACTAGAGTACAATAGGTGCCAATTAGAGCAATTGTTAGTCACTGCCAATAGCAGTCTGCCTCTCAGTAGGAAGGGTCTTGTTAGGTTTAAAACTCCAGCTTTTATTGGCTTCTGTTTGTTCTTCTCTACAAGAGTCAAGACAGAAGTCAGACTAACAGAGCAAGAAATTTAGCTGAGGAAGCTTCTGCGATTAGAAGCGAAACGTCCTCACGTCAAGCAACCCAGTCCAGTTGAAGATTCAAGCTTCTCTACTATCTTCAAGAGCCATTTTATTTGCAAAAAAAAAAAAAAAGATAAACAGTAGTTTCTATTCAGCATGCAGTTTAGTCACAGTATAGAAAGTATTAAATGAATAAGAATAGTAAGACATAAAAATATACATAGAAAATAATTTTGAGAATCGAATTAATGTATTTACAGTACTTTGGATCAACCTCATGCTCCTTGAGGTGATGTGTCAGTTTCACTTATTGGGTTAGTGTATCAGCTCCAACTTTGTTTTTAAAAATTGGTAGCTGACTTAAAGTGAGTGGAAGCTAATTAGTCTGCTTGCTGTTTTCAAAATGAGCTGAAAAGCTAATCAGCCAACCAAAGAGTTAGCTTTATGAATTAGCTGTTAGCTGATAACCTAAACTGTGCCCACCACTGTACAACTGCAATAAATTAATACATTCTGAAAGATTACCTTTTTTGGAACAAAATGAGCCCATATCTGACTTTTTAGGACAATATTATCCAGAGGTAAATCCAGTGGTAGCACCAAATAGCCTCTACGCTAAAGATGGGCTTTGTTTAGGGTGACCATATGTTGATCACCGAAAACTGGGACACTCAGCCAGCAAAGAGATCCTCATACTTGAAGTTTACTCAAAGATGAAAAACAATGAAAACGAGGACATTTGCATCACTTAAAAAAAACAACAAAAAAGAAAAACATGATCGACAGGACAGGATGTGAAAACAGGACATGTCCTGGGAAAACAGGACCATTTGGTCAACCTAGCTTTGTTGCTTCTTGGTGACATCACATCTGGTAGAGGTTCCCATGTTAAAGTCCTTCGCTGTAATTCAACACTAGACTAACAGAGGATGTGATTGGGTTGGTGGCCCTATCAAAGTTGTTTGGCAACAGGCACACTATCTTGTGCATAAATTGACTGATGCCATTGTGCAAAGCACAGCAGTTTAGGATGCAAAAAAAAAAACAAAAACAAAAGAAAGACAGGTTAATAAACCAGAAGGCTGGATATTTTTTTGTTCTTTTTGGCAATATGCAGAAAAAGGTGATATTTTTAATTTGTTTTCCTGTTTTATTTTATGCAAAACAGGCAAATGTCATGTTTTTTTTTTCTTGAAACTCCATACACAAGGAATGTTAGGTAGGACATTCCATTTATTTGACCATGTGGAGCAGCAGCTGCAGCCTTGCATTTGTCCTGACGGCACGTTAACTAGGTAGTGACTGGCTCTGTATGGTACATTTATATTCCCTCAAACACTTACTGATAAGCAGCACATGCATCTGTGAGTGTAAGTCTTGGATGAAGTCAAGATTAGCGAGAGAAAACGGCTCGCTGTAATGCAGCTGGTACAATATAGAGTATAGATTTCAGCTGCAGAGCAGCAGTACACGAGGTAAACCGATACAGTTCCATTCTGTCCTCCCTGTGATTAAATGCCTCTGAAATGTGCACAAATCTCTAGTGAAAACTGTGTGAACCATATTATATTTGGTCAGCTGGAGAAAAAAAGTTATGATTCTTATGCATGAATCACTACAGAGCAACACAAATCTGACTGAGTAATCATAAATGATGCGTTTTGTAGAAAAGAAGGATACAGAGGTCATAAGGGAACATCTTTGACAGTTTTGTTCATCATCAATCAGGTTGTTTACTTGTAATAATTACCGAGATTATTGTTTTATTTTTTGTTTGTTTGTTTTCAAATGTATTCTTTTTCTGTTTATCACCTGTTATAACCTGTTATACGAGGTCTGTCAATAAAGTATAGGTCTTTTTTATTTTTTCAAAAACTATATGGATTTCATTCATATGTTTTTATGTCAGACATGCTTGAACCCTCGTGCGCATGTGTGAGTTTTTCCACGCCTGTCGGTGAAGTCATTCGCCTGTGAGCACTCCTTGTGGGAGGAGTCGTCCAGCCCCTCGTCGGAATTCCTTTGTCTGAGAAGTTGCTGAGAGACTGGCGCTTTGTTTGATCAAAATTTTTTCTAAACCTGAGGCACATCGAAGATTACATGGTTCGAAAAATTAAGCTGGTTTTCGGTGAAAATTTTAACGGCTGATGAGAGATTTTGAGGTGATACTATCGCTTTAAGGACTTCCCATGGAGCGAGACGTCATGCAGCAGTCCCAGGCGCCGTCGTCAGCCTGTTTCAAGCTGAAAACCTCCACATTTCAGGCTCTATTGATCCAGGACATCGTAAGAGAACAGAGAAGTTTCAGAAGAAGTCGGTTTCAGCATTTTATGCGGATAGCCTGATTTTGGCTCTTGCTTGCCTCTACTGGTGGTTGGCTCTCATTGTGGTATTGTATCACTTCCTGTTCCGGAGCACAGCAGTGTTTTGCTGTATCTGTTAGCTGTTAATCTGCGCAGTTAGATTGATCTAGTTACCTAGATAACGATTTGTTTCACAGTGTAATCTTCACGTGCCTTAACTAAAGCACTCCCTCTGCTGAATCACCTCTAAATTATTTACACATTATTCACTTTGTGTGTTTTTAGGAACCCGCTAGCTTAGTGCAGCTACTAGCTCTTAGCCGGTTTAGCATGGCGGCTTCTCCTGTCTCTCCCGCACTTTTCTGCTCTGGGTGTGAAATGTTTAGTTATTCCTCGGCCTCCTTTAGCAGTAATGGTACTTGTAATAAGTGTAGCTTATTCGTAGCTTTGGAGGCCAGGCTGGGCGAATCGGAGACTCGGCTCCGCACCATGGAAAATTCTACAGCTAGCCAGGCCCCTGTAGTCGGTGCGGACCAAGGTAGCTTAGCCGCCGTTAGTTTCCCTCTGGCAGATCCCGAGCAGCTGGGAAAGCAGGCCGACTGGGTGACTGTGAGGAGGAAGCGTAGCCCTAAACAGAAGCCCCGTGTACACCTACAACCCGTTCACATTTCTAACCGTTTTTCCCCACTCGATGATACACCCGCCGAGGATCAAACTCTGGTTATTAGCGACTCTGTTTTGAGAAATGTGAAGTTAGCGACACCAGCAACCATAGTCAATTGTCTTCCGGGGCCCAGAGCAGGCGACATTGAAGGAAATTTGAAACTGCTGGCTAAGGCTAAGCGTAAATTTGGTAAGATTGTAATTCACGTCGGCAGTAATGACACCCGGTTATGCCAATCGGAGGTCACTAAAATTAACATTGAATCGGTGTGTAACTTTGCAAAAACAATATCGGACTCTGTAGTTTTCTCTGGGCCCCTCCCCAGTCGGACCGGGAGTGACATGTTTAGCCGCATGTTCTCCTTGAATTGCTGGCTGTCTGAGTGGTGTCCAAAAAATGAGGTGGGCTTCATAGATAATTGGCAAAGCTTCTGGGGAAAACCTGGTCTTGTTAGGAGAGACGGCATCCATCCCACTTTGGATGAAGCAGCTCTCATTTCTAGAAATCTGGCCAATTTTCTTAAATCCTCCAAACCGTGACTATCCAGGGTTGGGACCAGGAAGCAGAGTTGTAGTCTTACACACCTCTCTGCAGCTTCTCTCCTCCTGCCATCCCCTCATTACCCCATCCCCTATAGATAGACCCCCGTAGAGACGGTGCCTGCTCCCAGACCACCAATAACCAGCAAAAATCTATTTAAGCATAAAAATTCAAAAAGAAAAAATAATATAGCACCTTCAACTCCACCACAGAGTAAAACAGTTAAATATGGTCTATTAAACATTAGCTCTCTCTCTTCTAAGTCCCTGTTAGTAAATGATATAATAATTGATCAACATATTGATTTATTCTGCCTTACAGAAACCTGGTTACAGCAGGATGAATATGTTAGTTTAAATGAGTCAACACCCCCGAGTCACACTAACTGCCAGAACGCTCGTAGCACGGGCCGAGGCGGAGGATTAGCAGCAATCTTCCATTCCAGCTTATTAATTAATCAAAAACCCAGACAGAGCTTTAATTCATTTGAAAGCTTGACTCTTTGTTGTGTGGGCCGCCAGAAGAGGAGGTACTGCTGGCCCACCACCAGTGGGTGCCCTGCCTGAAGTGCGGGCTTCAGGCACGAGAGGGCACTGCCGCCACGGACACAGCCGGGGGTGACAGCTGTCACTCATTATCTCTTGACAGCTGTCACCCATCTACTCTACAGCATCTCACTCCATAAAGACCAGACGTCATCTCCACCTCGTTGCCGAGATATCGTACTTCAATGGAGGTAACTTTCTCTGCCTGTAGTAATTGATTCTAAGAGCTATTGTTTTGCAGCTGTCAACCAGAGGACCGGCGTGGGTCGCGACTGTTTCGTCCTACGTCTGTCAGATAAGTGGTTAAACAGACGCTGCACGAGTGTGTGTTAGAGGTGGAGGTGGCATTCCCACTGTTGTTGTTACGGGGTGTACACACACCCACACTTGACTGTCTTTGTTCTTCGCCAGCAGTACCAGTACTGGGAATTCAGGACTTGGCGGCTCCAGTATTCGCCAGGTTCGGTGGCGGCGGAAATTGTGTGGTTCCGGCTCTTCTCAGGACAGACGTCTTCTATCCTCGAGCCTGCCCACACGTCACCTTTGTAGATTGACTGTTATCATATTCTGAGATTGTCTGTGTATTCGTTGTGCACCTTCACAACATTAAATTGTTACTTTTTGGCTCAACTATTGACCATTCATTTGCGCCCCCTGTTGTGGGTCCGTGTCACTACACTTTCATAACACTCTTAGTCTTGTCCATCCAAATTGGAAGTCCCAAAAACCAGTTTTATTTGTTGTCATCTATTGTCTTCCTGGTCGTTACTGTGAGTTTCTCTGTGAATTTTCAGACCTTTTGTCTGACTTAGTGCTTAGCTCAGATAAGATAATTATAGTGGGCGATTTTAACATCCACACAGATGCAGAGAATGACAGCCTCAACACTGCATTTAATCTATTATTAGACTCAATTGGCTTTGCTCAAAATGTAAATGAGTCCACCCACCACTTTAATCATATCTTAGATCTTGTTCTGACTTATGGTATGGAAATTGAAGACTTAACAGTATTCCCTGAAAACTCCCTTCTGTCTGATCATTTCTTAATAACATTTACATTTACTCTGATGGACTATCCAGCAGTTGGGAATAAGTTTCATTACACTAGAAGTCTTTCAGAAAGCGCTGTAACTAGGTTTAAGGATATGATTACTTCTTTATGTTCTCTAATGCCATATACCAACACAGTGCAGAGTAGCTACCTAAACTCTGTAAGTGAGATAGAGTATCTCATCAATAGTTTTACATCCTCATTGAAGACAACTTTGGATGCTGTAGCTCCTCTGAAAAAGAGAGCTTTAAATCAGAAGTGCCTGACTCCGTGGTATCACAAACTCGCAGCTTAAAGCAGATAACCCGTAAGTTGGAGAGGAAATGGCGTCTCACTAATTTAGAAGATCTTCACTTAGCCTGGAAAAAGAGTCTGTTGCTCTATAAAAAAGCCCTCCGTAAAGCTAGGACATCTTACTACTCATCACTAATTGAAGAAAATAAGAACAACCCCAGGTTTCTTTTCAGCACTGTAGCCAGGCTGACAAAGAGTCAGAGCTCTACTGAGCCGAGTATTCCTTTAACTTTAACTAGTAATGACTTCATGACTTTTTTTGCTAATAAAATTTTAACTATTAGAGAAAAAATTACTCATAACCATCCCAAAGACGTATCGTTATCTTTGGCTGCTTTCAGTGATGCCGGTATTTGGTTAGACTCTTTCTCTCAGATTGTTCTGTATGAGTTATTTTCATTAGTTACTTCATCCAAACCATCAACATGTCTATTAGACCCCATTCCTAATGGAAGCCCTACCATTATTTAATGCTTCGATCTTAAATATGATCAATCTATCTTTATTAGTTGGCTATGTACCACAGGCTTTTAAGGTGGCAGTAATTAAACCATTACTTAAAAAGCCATTACTTGACCCAGCTATCTTAGCTAATTATAGGCCAATCTCCAACCTTCCTTTTCTCTCAAAAATTCTTGAAAGGGTAGTTATAAAACAGCTAACTGATCATCTGCAGAGGAATGGTCTATTTGAAGAGTTTCAGTCAGGTTTTAGAATTCATCATAGTACAGAAACAGCATTAGTGAAGGTTACAAATGATCTTCTTATGGCCTCAGACAGTGGACTCATCTCTGTGCTTGTTCTGTTAGACCTCAGTGCTGCTTTTGATACTGTTGACCATAAAATTTTGTTACAGAGATTAGAGCATGCCATAGGAACACAATTAACGTGGGCGCGTTTGCACCCAGCAACCTGTACGGCAGGGAAGCTACCTCCACCTCTCGGAGAAAAAAGTCTGCAATCACTCACAAAAATCACAAAGGTTACTGTCAAGCAGTCAGCTGAGATTATTACCTTCCAGGTAGAACGAAATCTCGGCGATGAGGTGGAGATGCCGTCCTGCTGATATACCCCAGTGATAATTGTCGTCAGCTGTCTCAGGTGATGGGTGACAGCTGTTACCGAGGCTACTCCTGTGGGGCGGCGGCGCCCTCTGGTGGTGGTGGGCCAGCAGTACCTCCTCTTCAGCGGCCCACACAACAAAAGCCTTCAGTTAATTCAAAATGCTGCAGCTAGAGTATTAACGGGGACTAGAAGGAGAGAGCATATCTCACCCATATTGGCCTCTCTTCATTGGCTTCCTGTTAATTCTAGAATAGAATTTAAAATTCTTCTTCTTACTTATAAGGTTTTGAATAATCAGGTCCCATCTTATCTTAGTGACCTCATAGTACCATATCACCCCAATAGAGCGCTTCGCTCTCAGACTGCAGGCTTACTTGTAGTTCCTAGGGTTTGTAAGAGTAGAATGGGAGGCAGAGCCTTCAGCTTTCAGGCTCCTCTCCTGTGGAACCAGCTCCCAATTCGGATCAGGGAGACAGACACCCTCTCTACTTTTAAGATTAGGCTTAAAACTTTCCTTTTTGCTAAAGCTTATAGTTAGGGCTGGATCAGGTGACCCTGAACCAACCCTTAGTTATGCTGCTATAGACTTAGACTGCTGGGGGGTTCCCATGATGCACTAAGTGTTTCTTTCTCTTTTTGCTCTGTATGCACCACTCTGCATTTAATCATTAGTGATTGATCTCTGCTCCCCTCCACAGCATGTCTTTTTCCTGGTTCTCTCCCTCAGCCCTAACCAGTCCCAGCAGAAGACTGCCCCTCCCTGAGCCTGGTTCTGCTGGAGGTTTCTTCCTGTTAAAAGGGAGTTTTTCCTTCCCACTGTCGCCAAGTGCTTGCTCACAGGGGGTCATTTTGACCGTTGGGGTTTTTACGTAATTATTGTATGGCCTTGCCTTACTATAAAGCGCTTTGGGGCAACTGTTTGTTGTGATTTGGCGCTATATAAATAAAATTGATTGATTGATTGATATTCCATTGTTAAAGGAGATTTTTTTTAATGAAAGACGTGCGGGTGGATTGCAGCGTCGGCTCGCAGCCGCCACGATGCTCCGCCACAGGAAACACACCTCTGTTGGAAGCCTTAAGGACAAGTTGGAACATGTCCAGCTGTTAAACAATTTCTCATATAGTCACCCCACTGAAAGCCATCAAAAGCCGCCTGGATTTTACAAATGTTTATCAACACAGAAGTGTTTTTCCTGTGCCGCCGCACCGCGCCGACTGTGTCCCTACGCGCGGACCTGTCCGCACGTCTTTCATTAAAAAAATCTCCTTTAACAGTGGAATATCCGGATAAAATGCTGAAACCGACTTCTTCTGAAACTTCTCTGTTCTCTCACGACGTCCTGGATCAATAGAGCCTGAAATGTGAAGGTTTTCAGCTTGAAACAGGCTGACGACGGCGCCTGGGACCGCTGCGCGATGTCTCGCTCTGTGGGAAGTCCTTAAAGCGACAGTATCACCTCAAAATCTCTCATCAGCTGTTAAGATTTTCACCGAAAACCATCTTAATTTTTTTGAATCGTGTCCACTTCGATGTGCCTCACAGGTTTAGAAAAAATTTTGATCAAACAAAGCGCCAGTCTCTCAGCAACTTCTCAGACAAAGGAATTCCGATGAGGGGCTGGATGACTCCTCCCACAAGGAGAGCTCACAGGCGAATGACGTCACCGACAGGCGTGGAAAAACTCACGCATGCGCAGGAGGGTTCAAGCATGTCTGACACAAAAACATATGAATGAAATCCATATAGTTTTTGAAAGTTATTGACAGACCTCGTATGTTATATATGTTATAACCCCCTATCACCTGCCTCATTTTGGCTTGTCAGTATCTCACAAATAAAAAGTGAAATTTCCTATTGATGGGATATACAGGCTTAGAAGGGATTAATCATGGATAAAAAATGTTAGTGTTCACATACATGAGCCACATACAGACAAACAATAATGTAATGCACGATGTTCCACTTGTCCATACATACCAAGTGGATGCTATGGAATATCTCAGGAAGTCCTGTTTGTGTTAAACTCAATTTCAATGTCAAATTACTTGCAAGATACAAGCACTTGCAGACTCTTAAAGATGGTTTCTACTACTGCACTGCTGCATGTCTGCATAGGCTGTTTGATGAGCTGACATAGCCTCTCAACTGAATGTCGTCTTTGCTGCACATTGAATGTAGCCAGTTTGTAGGCTAGGCTAGGAGGGTGACAGCTATTAGCATTCTGGGCTTATTAGCATGGACCAGTGGCCCAAGTGGGTATTTAGAACTGTGAAAGCAAACTAGCCCTGCAGTTTCTGACATGCACTGCTTGAAAAATCCACCCAAACGTTCCTATGTCTGTTCTTTTCATTTTATGGAGAAAAACCCACACTCTTACCCACAGAAATGGTTGGACTACAAAGCTCCGTTGAAGAAGCCACGGCAGATGCTAGTGAGACAAATGGGTAAGCTGTGGTTGTAGCGTTAGCTGCTATCTAATTTACTCATTTTCTGGCGTTTGATACAACCCCAATTCCAATGAAGTTGGGACATTGTGTGAAATGTAAAATAAAAACAGAATACAATGATTTGAAAATCCTCTTCAGTTGAATACACCACAAAGACAAGATATTTAATGTTCAAACTGATAAACTTTATTGTTTTTGTGCAAATATTTGCTCAATTTGAAATGGATCCCTGCAACATGTTTCAAAAAAGCTGGGACAGTGGTATGTTTACCATTGTGTTACATCACCTTTGTCCATTTGTTGACAAAATATACAGAAATCAATATAGCAATAAACCATGGATAACTAAGGGGCTTCAGAGGGCATGTAAAAAGAAAAACTTACTATATAAACAATTCATAAAACTACGAACTAAGGAAGCTGATAGTAAGTATAAAACATATAAGAATAAGTTAATCAATATCATGAGACTCAGTAAAAAAAGATATTATAATGAGTTACTTGTCAAAAATAGAAATAACATCAAAAACACATGGAACATATTAAATGAAATAGTAAAAAAGAATAGAGTAACTAGAGATTATCCTTCATTTTTTCAGAGTAACAACTACATCACGATTGATAACGATGAGTCTATTGCTGAACACTTTAATGAATACTTCGTTAATGTGGGTAAAAATCTTGCCAGTAAAATTGACTCATCAACTAATAACTTCTGGCAAAATAATTCAACGTTTAACAAATCAGTTTCAATGTTCATTGGTGGTATTCACGAAAGGGAAATATTTGATCTGGTTCATGGTTCAAAAAGTAAGAAATCGACTGATTTTAATAATTTGGATATGGCTTTATTAAAAAAGTTATTGATTGTATAGTAAAACCGTTCAATTACATTTGCAATATGTCACTAAGTACTGGTAAATTTCCTTCTCAAATGAAAATAGCCAAAGTAATTCCTCTGTTTAATACTGGTGACAAACACACATTTTCTAATTATAGACCTATATCACTCCTGCCACAATTTTCCAAAATTTTGGAAAACATATTTGCTAAAAGATTAAATGTTTACTTACTGAAGCATAACATCATTTGTGAAGAACAATATGGATTCAGAAGGTCTCGAACTACATCACAGGCTTTGATGGACTTTGTGGAAAGTATAGCAACTGCAATTGACAATAAACAATATACAGTAGGTGTTTTTTTATTTACAGAAAGCATTTGACACAATTAACCATGGAATACTATTAACTAAACTGCAGAAATATGGAATCAGAGGTCTGGCATATGAATGGATAACTAGTTATTTCTACTAGTTATAAATAACTAGTTAGATAACTAGTTATTTAAGGCAGATTTCAGTATGTTCAATTCAATAATACAAATTGTGAACTCAGGGAAGTCACATGTGGGGTGCCACAGGGCTCAGTGCTGGGTCCTTTGTTGTTTATAATCTATATAAATGATATAAGTTGGGTGTCGAGTTCACTGAGATGTGTCCTTTTTGCGGATGATACAACTGTGTTCTCTAGTGGTGAAAATCTTGAACAGCTTCTGGACATAGTGGAGAAAGAACTGGAAAAATTTAAGGTTTGGTTTGACGCTAATAAGTTGTCACTCAACCTTGGGAAAACCAAATGTATTATATTTGGAAATAAACAGGCACCCAAATGTAAAAATTTAACTATAAACAATATGGAAATTGAGTTAGTAAGAGAGAATAAATTTTTAGGTGTTATAATTGATAATAAACTTAGCTGGAAACCACATATAAATTATGTGAAATCAAAATTGTCAAAAACTATAGCCATTTTGTATAAAGCCAAAGACGTACTGCCACAAGAAGGGTTACTTACTTTATATCATTCTCTGATGGTACCATATTGTGTTGAGTCATGGGGAAACACAAATCAAACACCAATCCAATATTCCTTTTGCAAAAACGAGCCATACGAATCATCTGCAATAAACATTATCGTGAACCAACTCGTTCTCTATTTGTGTCTTTAAATTTATTAAAATTCATAGATTTGGTCGATTACATTACAATTCAACTTTGTTTCAAGCGAAAAACCAAGCCTTACCGAGACATGTCCAGAGTCTGGTCAGATTGAGGGAATCCAGATATAGTTTAAGAGGTTGTGCAATTTTTATGAAACCACCACTAAGAACAAATGTAAAGGGTTTTTGTGTGTCTGTGGTTGGGGTGAAGAAATGGAACGAATGTTCAACAGAAGTTAGAATGAGTAGTACCTTAGTAAGATTTAAGAAACTACTCAAAAAGAACATCATGTCTAAGTATCATAAAGAAGCAAATATAATTTGATTTATAGGGAATGTTCAATTTATAAGTGGGATTTATTGTATATTTGAATGTGTGGGTATGTATATGCGTATGTAGATATATAGATATGGGTAGGTGTATATGTATATATGTATATAAGTGACCGTGTATATGTATGTATATATATGTATATATTTATTTATGTAAAGTATATACGTATGTATATAGGTATATATGGCACAGCCCAAGTGAAAGCCATACATCAACAACATCCAGAAATGTCGCTGCCTTCTCTGGGCCCAAGCTCATTTGAAATGGACAGACGCAAAGTGGAAAAGTGTGCTGTGGTCTGATGAGTCCACATTTCAAATTGTTTTTGGAAATCATGGACGTTGTGTCCTCCGGACAAAAGAGGAAAAAGACCATCCAGATTGTTACCAGCACAAAGTTCAAAAGCCAGCATCTGTGATGGTATGGGAGTGTGTTAGTGTCCATGGCATGGGCAACTTACACATCTGTGATGGCACCATCAATGCTGAAAAGTACATTCAGGTTTTGGAGCAACACATGCTGCCATCCAAGCAATGTCTTTTCAGGGACGTCCCTGCTTATTTCAGCAAGACAATGCCAAGCCACATTCTGCACGTGTTACAACAGTGTGGCTTCATAGTAAAAGAGTGCAGGTACTCGACTGGCCTGCCTGCAGTCCAGACCTGTTGGCCATTAAAAATGTGTGGCGCATTATGAGGCGTAAAATACGACAACGGAGACCCCGGACTGTTGAACAAAAGTCGTACATCAAGAAAGAATGGGAAAGAATTCCACCTACAAAGCTTCTTGGCATTATGGTGATACTACTTGGTGGGTAGTATTTTAACTTGATTGTGCTTTTATATGAGCTTCGTGCCGCTGTGCGGTGCAAAGCTCGTAGTTCCTCATAACCAAACCATCCATGCCGAGTGACAACACAAAGTAGCTAAAAATAATCGAGGGCCACTTTTTCATGTCATCTTCCCACTCTGTTATGACCCATGGGTGAGCCAGAGTTGTTCCCTTTGAGCATTTCAAAAAGGTTTTTGTTTCTATCCATGTTATAGCTTCATTGTTCTATATTGAAAACACCGCTCACCGGAAGTCCTAAGACAAAATGGAAATGCCTCTGTTATTAAAAGTGGGCAGGGCTGAATAAGGTGAATAGTTGGTGCATCTCATTATCTCTGTGCCACGTCCCCTTTGGCAGTGTTGTCCTGCTGCACGGTCTGATTTACTATGCCTGGATATAGGACACAGGGACTTCTTGTAATCTGTGCTGCATGATTTCACTACTGTATAACTTTTTTTCACACACTGGAGATCTTCACAGCTTGGTGTCTCTACAAATGGTTGTATTGCAGGATTTCAGGTACTTGCATTTATACATCACCAATACTGCTTCTGTATTAATTTCCATTTTTGTGAAATAACTGCTGAGACATTAAATAAATAAATAATCCTGTCAACACACTGCTCTGCAGCTTTTTTTCCTCCTGCCATGCAAGCTTTAAAATACTTTGGTATTGTCTCAGTCACTGGATGTTCTAATGATGTGTGATTTATCTTTTGAACCTCATTACTTTGTGCTTCTTACAGCCATCCTCTGCAATGATGTAATTAACTTTACTAACAGCTCTTTGAAACCACCACTAAATGAAGCATGAATCATCTTTCTTGTCTATGAGCTTTGATCTTCAAATGTCCAGATCACCTCCACTTCTACAACAAATTTCAAATGGGCTTTGATCTTATACTTTCTGTGTTTATGAACGGCCGCTCATGACCTGCACAGCCGAGAGTGAGCCCCAGTTTAAGTATTCTCCGCTTCCCTTTCTATCCTATCAACAAAGACAATAGAAGAGTAAGTGCTCCTGGGAGCCATTACAGCCGGCGACTTGGAGATGCAATAAGATGAGATTGAACTTCTACTTTCGTTGTCAGAGGGAGCGAGAGAGATTAGTTTGAAACTCTAGATTAGATTGCTGTTGCATGGTAAAGGAATTTAGATGCAGCTTTTCCGTTAACAGGGTGTCATCTGAACATCTCAAGGGCAGATCTAATCTTTTCCACCTTTGTTATTGGTGACAGAAATAAAGAAGGAAATAGGATGCATATGGTGCATCCGTAAAGTATTCACAGCACTTTACTTTTTCCACATTTTGTTGTTACAGCCTTATATCAAAATGGATGACATTCATTTATTTTCCTCAACATTCTACACACAATACCCCATAATGACAATGTGAAAAAATTAGTTTTTATTTTTGCAAATTTATTAAAAATAAAAAACTAAGAAATCAAATGTACATAAGCAAAAAAGAATCAAAAGGTGCATCTGAGACCCGGTGCCATGAAGCTCAAAATTGAGCTCAGGGTGCATCTTTTTTCCACTGATCATACTTTAGATGTTAATACAGCTTAATTGGAGTCCACCTGGGGTAAATTCAGTTGATTGGACATGATTTAGAAAGACACACACCTGTCTACAATATAGTGTTCTACAGTTGACACTGCATGTCAGAACACAAACAAGCATGAAGTCAAAGCAATTGTCTGTAGACCTCAGAAACAGGATTGTCTCGAGGCACAAATCTTGGGTAGGGTACGGAAACATTTCTGCTGCTTTGAAGGTCCCAATGAGCACAGTGGCCTCCATCATCCGTATCTTCCTAAAGCTGGCCGCCCCTCTAACCAGAGTTATCATGGAAAAGGCCCTTAGCCAGGGAGGTGACCAAGAACCCCATGGTCACTCTGTCAGAGCTCCAGCATTCCTGTGTGGAGAGAGGAGAACCTGCCAGAAGGACAACCATCTCTGCAGCAATCCACCAATCCGGCTTTATGGTAGAGTGGCCAGACGGAAACCAGTCCTTAGTAAAAGGCACATGGCAGCCTGCCTGGAGTTTCCTAAGAGGCACCTGAAGGACTCTCAAACCACGAGAAACAAAATTCTCTGCTCTGATGAGTCATAGACTCTTTGGCATGCATGCCAGTCATCATGTTTGGAGGAAACCAGGCACCATCCCTTCAGTGAAGCATGGTGATGGCAGCATCATGGTGTGGGAATGTTTTTAGTAGCAGGAACTGGGAGACTAGTAAGGATTGAAGGAAAGATGAATGCAGCAATATGCAGAGAGCGCTCTTGACCTCAGACTGGGGTGATGGTTCATCTTTCAGCAGGACAGTGGCCCTAAGCACAAAGCCAAGATATCAAAGGAGTGACTGCAGGACAACTCTGTGAATGTCCTTGAGTGGCCCAGCCAGAGCCCCGACTTGAATCCAATTGAGCATCTCTGAAGAGATCTGAAAATGGCTGTGTGCTGACACTGCCCATCCAAGCTGATGGAGCTTGAGAGGTGCTCCAAAGTGGAATGGGCAAAACCGCCCAAAGATAGGTGCACCAAGCTTGTGGCATCATATTCAAGAAGAGGCTGTAATTGTTGCCAAAGGTGCATCAGCAAAGTATTGAGCAAAGGGTGTGAATACTTATGTACATGTGATTTCTTAGTTTTTTTAAATAAATTTGCAAAAATTTCAATAAAACTTTTTTCATGTTGTCATTATGGGGTGTTGTGAGGAGAACCTGGAGGGAAAAATGAATTTATTCCATTTTGGAATAAAGTTGTTACATAACAATATGTGGAAAAAGTGAAGCTCTGTGAATACTTGTCTGGATGCACTGTCGCTGCTGCACAAGGTGTGATCACAAGAAGGAATCAATGTGTTAATTTTTGATCTATGAGCAAACTGATTCTCATCCTTTCTGTTTCTGATTTTGTGTTAACTTCGGTTCAGCTTCTTCTTTTTTTTTTTTGGTGATAAACTGTGAGTCATGCTGCCGGATGGACTTCTTCTGGGAGACTTCCAATGTGGACATTCATTTTTGTTTGCATGTTTGACAATCCTTTATTGTATTTTGTTCTCCTGATTCTTGTTACTGTTAGATCAGCGAAAGCAGTGAGTCACCTCTCTGAGTCGTTTGCTTGAGGTTTCTTCCTCAAAAATGCCTCTTGCAATATGTTTGCTCACAGGGCTGGTACCTTTGTGAAGGACATGGGGAGGCTTGTGCTATGATTTGGCCCTGTATAAATAAATTGAGTTGAATTGAATTCAGCTGCATGTTTCAAATGTTAAAATGTTAGCGTTCACTTTGGAATGATCTGGTCGTTTCAGCCTGTGATGGCTGCTTGGAGCGCGGCGCACCCTCCGCCTCTCTGGGGCCGTCTTAATCTGGTTGTAATCAATCAATCAATCAACTTTTTTCTTATATAGCGCCAATCACAACAAACAGTTGCCCCAAGGCGCTCCATATTGTAAGGCAAGGCCATACAATAATTATGAAAAACCCCAACGGTCAAAACGACCCCCTATGAGCAAGCACTTGGCAACAGTGGGAAGGAAAAACTCCCTTTTAACAGGAAGAAACCTCCAGCAGAACCAGGCTCAGGAGGGGCAGTCTTCTGCTGAGACTGGTTGGGGCTGAGGGAAAAAAACCAGGAAAAAGACATGCCGTGAAGGGGGGCAGGAGATCGATCACTAATGATTAAATGCAGAGTGATGCATACGGAGCAAAAAGAGAAAGAAACAGTGCATCATGGGAACCCCCCCACAATCTACGTCTAAAGCAGCATAACCAAGGGATGGTCCAGGGTCACCCGATCCAGCCCTAACTATAAGCCTTAGCGAAAAGGAAAGTTTTTAAAGCCTAATCTTAAAAGTAGAGAGGGTATCTGTCTCCCTGATCTGAATTGGGAGCTGGTTCCACAGGAGAGGAGCCTGAAAGCTGAAGGCTCTGCCTCCCATTCTACTCTTACAAACCCTAGGAACTACAAGTAAGCCCGCAGTCTGAGAGCGAAGCGCTCTAATGGGGTAATATGGTACTACGAGGTCCCTAAGATAAGATGGGACCTGATTATTCAAACCTTATAAGTAAGAAGAAGAATTTTAAATTCTATTCTAGAATTAACAGGAAGCCAATGAAGAGAGGCCAACACGGGTGAGATATGCTCTCTCCTGCTAGTCCCCGTCAGTACTCTAGCTGCAGCATTCTGAACCAACTGAAGGCTTTTTAGGGAACTTTTAGGACAACCTGATATAATGAATTACAATAGTCCAGCCTAGAGGAAATAAATGCATGAATTAGTTTTTCAGCATCACTCTGAGACAAGACCTTTCTGATTTTAGAGATATTGCGTAAATGCAAAAAGGCAGTCCTACATATTTGTTTAATATGCGCTTTGAATGACATATCCTGATCAAAAATGACTCCAAGATTTCTCACAGTATTACTAGAAATCAGGGAAATGCCATCCAGAGTAACGATCTGGTTAGACACCATGCTTCTAAGATTTGTGGGGCCAAGTACAATAACTTCAGTTTTATCTGAGTTTAAAAGCAGGAAATTAGAGGTCATCCATGTCTTTATGTCTGTAAGACAATCCTGCAGTTTAGCTAATTGGGTGTGTATCCTCTGGCTTCATGGATAGATAAAGCTGGGTATCATCTGCGTAACAATGAAAATTTAAGCAATACCGTCTAATAATACTGCCTAAGGGAAGCATGTATAAAGTGAATAAAATTGGTCCTAGCACAGAACCTTGTGGAACTCCATAATTACTTTAGTCTGTGAAGAAGATTCCCCATTTACATGAACAAACTGTAATCTATTAGACAAATATGATTCAAACCACCGCAGCGCAGTGCCTTTAATACCTATGACATGCTCTAATCTCTGTAATAAAATTTTATGGTCAACAGTATCAAAAGCAGCACTGAGGTCCAACAGAACAAGCACAGAGATAAGTCCACTGTCCGAAGCCATAAGAAGATCATTTGTAACCTTCACTAATGCTGTTTCTGTACTATGATGAATTCTAAAACCTGACTGAAACTCTTCAAATAGACCATTCCTCTGCAGGTGATCAGTTAGCTGTTTTACAACTACCCTCTCAAGAATCTTTGAGAGAAAAGGAAGGTTGGAAATTGGCCTATAATTAGCTAAGATAGCTGGGTCAAGTGATGGCTTTTTAAGTAATGGTTTAATTACTGCCACCTTAAAGGCCTGTGGTACATACCAACTAAACAAAGATAGATTGATCATATTTAAGATTGAAGCATTAAATAATGGTAGGACTTCCTTGAGCAGCCTGGCAGGAATGGGGTCCAATAAACATGTTGATGGTTTGGACGAAGCAACCAATGAAAATAACTCAGACAGAACAACCGGAGAGAAAGAGTCTAACCAAATACCGGCATCACTGAAAGCAGCCAAGATACGATACATCTTTGGGATGGTTATGAGTAATTTTTCTTAATAGTCAAAATTTTGTTAGCAAAGAAAGTCATGAAGTCATTACTAGTTAAAGTTAATGGAATACTCAGCTCAATAGAGCTCTGACTCTTTGTCAGCCTAGCTACAGTGCTGAAAAGAAACCTGAGGTTATTCTTATTTTCTTCAATTAGTGATGAGTAGAAAGATGTCCTAGCTTTACGGAGGGCTTTTTTATAGAGCCAACAAACTCTTTTTCCAGGCTAAGTGAAGATCTTCTAAATTAGTGAGACGCCATTTCCTCTCCAACTTACGGGTTATCTGCTTTAAGCTACGAGTTTGTGAGTTATACCACGGAGTCAGACACTTCTGATTTAAAGCTCTCTTTTTCAGAGGAGCTACAGATCCAAAGTTGTCTTCCAAGAGGATGTAAAACTATTGACGAGATACTCTAACTCCCTTACAGAGTTTAGGTAGCTACTCTGCTCTGTGTTGGTATATGACATTAGAGAACATAACGAAGGAATCATATCCTTAAACCTAGTTACAGCGCTTTCTGAAAGACTTCTAGTGTAATGAAACTTATTCCCCACTGCTGGGTAGTCCATCAGGGTAAATGTAAATGTTATTAAAAAATGATCAGACAGAAGGGAGTTTTCAGGGAATACTGTTAAGTCTTCTATTTCCATACCATAAGTCAGAACAAGATCTAAGATATGATTAAAGTGGTGGGTGGACTCATTTACTTTTTGAGCAAAGCCGATAGAGTCTAATAATAGATTAAATGGCAGTGTTGAGGCTGTCATTCTCAGCATCTGTGTAGATGTAAAATCGCCCACTATAATTATCTTATCTGAGCTAAGCACTAAGTCAGACAAAAGGTCTGAAAATTCACAGAGAAACTCACAGTAATGACCAGGTGGACGATAGATAATAACAAATAAAACTGGTTTTTGGGACTTCCAATTTGGATGGACAAGACTAAGAGACAAGCTTTCAATGAATTAAAGCTCTGTCTAGGTTTTTGATTAATTAATAAGCTGGAATGGAAGATTGCTGCTAATCCTCCACCCCGGCCCGTGCTACGAGCATTCTGACAGTTAGTGTGACTCGGGGGTGTTGACTCATTTAAACTAACATATTCATCTGCTGTAACCAGGTTTCGTTAGGCAGAATAATCAATATGTTGATCAATTATTATATCATTACCAACAGGGACTTAGAAGAGAGAGACCTACTGTTTAATAGACCACATTTAACTGTTTAGTCTGTGGTGCAATTGAAGGTGCTATATTATTTTTTCTTTTTGAATTTTTATGCTTAAATAGATTTTTGCTGGTTATTGGTGGTCTGGGAGCAGGCACCGTCTCTACGGGGATGGGCAACGAGGGGATGGCAGGGGGAGAGAAGCTGCAGAGAGGTGTATAAGACCACAGCTCTGCCTCCTGGTCCCAACGCTGGACAGTCACAGTTGGAGGATCCAAGAAAATTGGCCCGATTTCTAGAAATGAGAGCTGCTCCATCTAAAGTGGGATGGATGCCGTCTCTCCTAACAAGACCAGGTTTTCCCCAGAAGCTTACCAATATCAATGAAGCCCACCTCATTTTTTGGACACCACTCAGACAGCCAGCAATTCAAGGAGAACATGCGGCTAAACATGTCACTCCCGGTCTGATTGGGGAGGGGCCCAGAGAAAACAACAGAGTCCGACATTGTTTTTGCAAAGTTACACACCGATTTAATGTTAATTTTAGTGACCTCCGATTGGCGTAACCGAGTGTCATTACTGCCGACATGAATTACAATCTTACCAAATTTACGCTTAGCCTTAGCCAGCAATTTCAAATGTCCTTCGATGTCGCCTGCTCTGGCCCCCGGAAGACAATTGACAATGGTTGCTGGTGTCGCTAACTTCACATTTCTCAAAACAGAGTCGCCAATAACCAGAGTTTGATCATCGGCGAGTGTATCGTCGAGTGGGGAAAAACGGTTAGAGATGTGAACGGGTTGACGGTGTACACGGGGCTTCTGTTTAGGGCTACGCTTCCTCCTCACAGTCACCCAGTCAGCCTGCTTTCCCGACTGCACGGGATCTGCCAGGGGGGAACTAGCGGCGGCTAAGCTACCTTGGTCCGCACCGACTACAGGGGCCTGGCTAGCTGTAGAATTTTCCACGGTGCGGAGCCGAGTCTCCAATTCGCCCAGCCTGGCATCCAAAGCTACGAATAAGCTGCACTTATTACAAGTACCGTTACTGCTAAAGGAGGCCGAGGAATAACTAAACATTTCACACCCAGAGCAGAAAAGTACGGGAGAGACAGGAGAAGCCGCCATGCTAAATCGGCTAAGAGCTAGTAGCTACGCAACCTAGCGGATTCCTAAAAACACACAAAGTGAATAATGTGTAAATAATTTAAAGGTGATTCAGCAGAAGGAGTGCCCCAATCAAGGCACCAACAGGCCATGAAGCAGCACAGGCAACGCACGACAACAGCGAACGCACGACAACGGTGCTAAAATAAAATAAAAATCAACTAAACACGCTGTGGAGCAGCACAGATAACGCACGACAACAGTGCTAAAAGAGAAAAAAAAAAATAATAATAATAAAAACGAAAGCGTTAGCAAGCTAGTTAGCTTGCCAACGCTGATGAAAGTTAGCTGATAAAAGTGCTCCGTCGCGATGTTTCGACCGTTAGAGGTCGAAACATGTAATGCTCCTTAATGCGCACGAAGGTTCAAGCTTGGCTGATGCAAGCACACATGATTCAAATCCATATAGTTTTTTAAAAAAAATAAAAAGGTTGGATAGTTTTCTAACAGACCTCATATAGCACCAAATCACAACAAGGTTGCTTCAAGGCACTTCACACAAGTAAGGTTTAACCTTACCAACCCCCAGAGCAACAGTGGTAAGGAAAAACTCCCTCTGAGGAAGAAACCTCAAGCAGACCAGACTCAAAGGGGTGACCCTCTGCTTGGGTCATGCTACAGACATAAATAACAAAACAATTCACAAAATGAACATACACAAAATGTTGCCAGTGCACAGGATGGAGCCACACCTCAAACAGAGAGAAAGAAAAAAAGCAGAATCAGGCATCAGAAAGACAAATACATTATAATTTGTCAGCATTAAGCAACAACAAAAACAGAAGGAATACTAAGGTGATCGCCAGCCACTAGCCCTAAGCTTCACTAAAAGACCCAGAATTTAGATAAAGGTGAGGCCACAGCACGCTCTGTTTCCTAATAAAATGAATTAAAAGAGTAAAAAGCATAGAACTATACTATGCCAGTATGATAGCCATATATAAGGGAAAATATGTGCGTCTTCAGTCTGGACATGAAAGTCTCTACCGAATCTGACTATTTTATTGACGCAGGGAGATCATTCCACAAAACAGGGGCACAATAAGAGAAAGCTCTGTGACCCACAGACTTTTTATTCACCCCAGAGACACAAAGTAGTCCTGCACCTTGAGAACGTAAAGCCTGTGTGCCAATGTGAAGGCTGAATGACGGCGGGGGATGAATGCCAGGCGAAAGGCCATTCGACCCACTCTCGGCCGGAGTCCAGGTGCCACCCACAAACATCTAACACCACTCGCGGGGCATTTAGAAATGGCGGGGCCATTCACGCAGCCAGCATGAAAGTAGAGAGCAGACAGACCACTTTCGATCTGGCTGTGTGAAAGGCCCCACCTTTTGTAAGTGCCGAGTGAGCCTTTACCGAGCAACAAAATGGAGTGCGAGTGTGCGGTGTGCCCCCCCTCACAACACAGATGGTGTGTGAGTGTGCCGTCCTTCCCGCCCCCCCCAATGAGCCT
This sequence comes from Thalassophryne amazonica, assembly GCF_902500255.1. Classification (NCBI taxonomy): domain Eukaryota; kingdom Metazoa; phylum Chordata; class Actinopteri; order Batrachoidiformes; family Batrachoididae; genus Thalassophryne; species Thalassophryne amazonica. Next base: position 46,247,407 of record NC_047112.1, on the reverse strand, counting down.
ATGGTTGAGGTGTGGCTGAGGTTGCAAAAGCTCGCACGGTGGCTGCAGTGCAGTGTGATCGCTGTCAGTGCAGCGTGCACAGCTGGATGGCTGTCATGTTGATGATGGAACAGCTGACAGCTGTGGAACACCATGGCTTATCCCAATCCCACACCACCACAACAGAGATAAAAATAAAAACCCAGCCCGTCTTCGTGTCACAGCGCTAGTGCGCCATCTGACCAGACAGGCACGTCACATGACATGCGATCGCAACATCCATGCGGTCCATCCGTCATGTGACAGCCTCACAGAAAGATCAGCGTGGGCAGCTTAATTGCTCCACAGCCTGGAGCCGTGAGTCCACAGTACTGAGACAGTAACAGTAAACACTGCTTTTTTTCCCCCTTTTTTGTGTGTGTTTTTTATTTATTTATTTTTTATAGTGAGAACAGAATCATTACCAGTAACATGATTGTCTTACATTTAAACAGTACAGTCATTATTCTTATAATTGCCTGGTTTTGATTTAAACTCTATTTCTCACACTACACACCTGAGTCCTGCAATTCATTCCTGCGTTTTTGTGCTCAAGTTCTTGAGACACACACACACACACACACACACACACACACACACACACACACACACACACACACACACACACACACAATACAAGATGTAGAGATCTGGAAATATGTAAATGCCAAGTCATGCAACAGTCATGACCTCTAATTTTTATCAGAGTATGTGCACGTCTTTTAAAATTACTGCTACTACTAATAATCATCGTCGTCGGCATCCTTCCATCCTAAAGGACGATGGGTTCAGTGCACTGAATTTGTTGGTTCTCTGGACCCTGCATTTGTAGTTGTGACTCTGCAGGCCTATTCTGAAGTGGCAGTCTGGCCTACAGTTTGGGCAGATGAAGTTGGTATCTGGCATGGCTGAGGCTGGTTTGTGCCTGTTGCTTCTTTTGTCTGCCATCTGTTGTGCCAGGCTCTCTTCTGCATTGTTCACTCCTTCCACTATTGCTCTCCTCCATTCAGTCCTTTCCTCCGCTTTTGCTTCCCAGGAGTTGGGATCGATGTTGCAGGTCTATAATATCCTGTTTGCAAGCATCTTTAAATCTCAGCTGGGGTCATCCTCTGGTACGTGAGCCTGTTGCCAACTGTCCAGATAAAATGAGTTTGGGCAAGCTCATTTCCCATGCGGCTAACATGTTCCCATGGGATAAAAAAAGCTTTTCAACCTACCATCCCTGGTTCTCAAGACAAGGCACCTAAGTGGCTCTACTGTACTCTACTCTACTCTGTTCTACTCTTCTATTCTACTCTCCTTTTTTTTTTTTTTTTAGATATTTAGATATGCCTTAGTATACACTAGTAGAGTTCTACCTTAGAATTGGAATGTATTATTGAAGACATACCTGACTGAATTTTCATGTCCCAGCCAGGAAAGACGTCGACGTTTAAGCAGGCCATATATGCTGTGGATCCCAGCATGTTGTAAAACCTCGGCATTTGGGACTTTGTCTTTCCAAGAGATTCCTAGAAGTCTGTGTAGGCATCTCATGTGGAAGCTGTTCAGTCTCTTTTCTTGGTGCTTGTATGTGCTCCAGGATTCACAGCCATTTAACAAGATACTAAGCACGCAAGCCTTATAGACAAAGATTTTAGTACTGGTTGTTAGTTTCTTGTTCTCCCATACTTGCTCCTTTAGCCTTGACATCACTGCCAGAGCCTTTTAAATATGCAAGTTGAGTTCTGCGTTGAGAGATAAGTTGTCAGATATGGTTGAGCCCACGTATGTAAAGGAGCTCACTGCTTCCAGGACAGAGTTGTTGATCTTCACATCAGATGGAACTTCTGTCATCTGCCCCAAAACTTTGCTTTTCTTGATGTTGATTGTGAGGCCAAATTCGTCACATGCATGGGAGAACCTATCCAGAAGGTGCTGTAGCTCTTCGTCTGTATGCGCAATGTGGGCTGCATCATCAACAAAGAGAAACTCTTTCATCAGGACTTACTGTAATTTGGTCTTGGCACATAGTCTTGATAGAGTGAATAATTTGCCATCGGTCCAGGTGTGTAAGTACACACCTTCCATGCAGTCTTTGAAGGCAAATGACAGCAATGCAGAGAAAAAGATTCCAAACAGAGTTGGTGCAATAACACAGCCTTGTTTGACACCACTTTTTATCTCAAATGGCTTTGAAGTCATTCCGTTGAATGTGATGGTGTTGCAGGTGTTTTCATGGAATGACTTGGTGATGCTTAGTAATATGGGAGGGCAGCTGATCTTCTTTAGGATTTTGAATAGCCCTTCTCTGCTGACCAGGTCAAAGGCTTTTGTTAGGTCTATGAAGGCAATGTAGAGTGGCTTGTGTTGTTCCCGACACTTCTCTTGCAGTTGCCGTAAGCCAAAGATCATATCAACAGTTGATCTTCCAGATCTGAACCCACATTGAGACTCAGGGTAAATTCTGTTAGCCAGCTACTGATGTCTTCCTCGTACTACTGTCGCAAACACTTTGTCGACTGTAATTAGGAGGGAGATGCCGTGGTAGTTGTTGCAGTCGCAGTGATCCCCTTTAGCATCCCGCATGTCTCGGGGTACTGACTTTTCTGGCCAGCAGAGGTGCAGGAGCTCATGAAGTGGTTGGATGAGGGCTAGAATACCACATTTTATGATGTCATGTGGAATTCCGTTGTTGCCTGCAGCTTTACCATTCTTCAGGCATTTAACTGCTGTCTCAATTTCCTCTGCAGTAGGTTCAGCATCAACCTCTTCTAGTATGCTCAGGTCAGGTAGACTGTTGAGAGCAGCTTCACCGATTGTCCTTTCGGTCCCGTACAGTTCCAAGTAGTGCTCTACCCATCTGTCCATCTGTCTGTTTGGATCTGTTATCATCTCCCAGATTTGCTCCTAAGGGGAGCTGTTATGATTGTAGCTGGTCCCATGGCTTTCTTGATGCCTTCAAACATGCCCCTGATGTTGCCACTGTTGTTGCATGTTCACAGAGCTCCAGCCAGCATCTGTTCACACATTGACGAGCCAGCTGCTGAACTCTGCTTTTTGCTTTCCTCAGAGCACTACTGTTCTCTGCAGATGGATTGTGCTTCAAGGCTAGTAGAGCCGCTCGTTTTGTGTCTATGGCTAGCTGCATGACTGTCCAGAATGCGTCGAACCAGTCACTGTTTCTTTGCTGTTTTTTGCCAAACGCAGATATGGCTGGCTTGCGGATGGTATCACAGATATGATTCCATTTCTCTTCTGCATTCACCTCTGGGTTGTTATCGGCATGGAAGAAGTCATTCAGTTGGTCATTGAACTTCTGCACTATCTCTGGGTCTTTTGTGAGATTTAGGTTGATCTTTGGTTGAGCAGCAGTCTTTGAATAGTGCATTTTCTTGGGCTGTAGTCTGACTTTTGTGCATACCAGGGAATGGTCAGTGTTGTAGTCTGCACGGTATGTTCTGGTTAAGAATTCTTCTCTACAAGAGTCAAGACAGAAGTCAGACTACCAGAGCAAGAACTTTAGCTGAGGAAGCTTCTGCGATTAGAAGCAAAACATCCTCGGGTCAATAGTAGAGAAGCTTGAATCCAGGAAACCACCTGGACAACTGAGAGCCTACACAGAAACGTCCTTGAGTCAAGCAACCCAGTCCAGTCGAAGATTCAAGCTTCTCTACTATTGTGTTATATTTTTACAGTGCAGAGCACCACGACTGCAAATGCTATCATTTTGTTACTCATCAGATTAAAAGGGTGTATAATAACAACAGACTCCTTAAAAGTTGTTGAATTTTGATGCAAACCGTCAGTCCAAAAAACACCTCTGTTTTGCCTGTGCGATATTCCATAGACGTGTCTGTCACTTGCTCGACGCCCAGTGGATGCAGATTGCTTGTTCCCACATGGACACTTTGGCTTCATCTGGTGTGATTCCTGGTTCCAAGACTGCCCTGGGCTGCAGCACCCCTGCTGTTCCAGTCTCTTGATCTGTTGTTACTCTGGGTGTATTCCTGCTTCTGGTTTGGTTTCTCTGACACCAACCTTTTACTCTCTCTGGATATTTTGTGTGTTGTTTTTTCACTCATATGTACATCCTCCTGACATGCTCTTTGCCCCTGTTGGCCACATGGCTGTCCCTGGTCATTTTGTCTTCCCTTTGTCGGCCATTTCTCTCCTGTTTTGTGTGTGCTCTGTTGTTGGTTCTCCTACCAGTCCCTTGATTTCTTTTGGTTTTTGTGTTCCCTTATTTTGCTTTTGTTTGTCTGCCATCATTTGACAGTGTTGCCTGGTTTATTTGTTGACTGAATTTTGGCTCTTAACATTGTTTCCTGGCAAGTTTCTCTGCTCATTTGCACACAGACACTTCCGCCGCATGGACCACACACACTGTTTGTATTCTGACCATTTGTGTTGTGTGGGCCGCTGAAGAGGAGGTACTGCTGGACCACCACCAGAGGGCGTCCTGCCTGAAGTGCGGGCTTCAGGCACGTGAGGGCACCGGAGCACAGGGAGTGGCAGCTGTCACTCATCTACAACACCAGCTGTCACTCATCATCATCATCCACACCTCCATCACCTCACTGCCGAGAAATCGTCTACCGTGAAGTAAACATCTCAGCCTTTGATTTATACAGTTGTAACGTTTTTACTTCTGTACGTACTGACAGTAATCTGAGTTTGCAGGATCTGTACAAACTCCGTGATTGAGAGGTGGAGGTGCTTTCACCTTCGTGTTGAACTGTTTGCTGGGTGTTCATACACCCACCATCACCTGTCTGTTCTTTCTGCCAGCAGTACCTGATCTGACAGCCGGAGGCAGTGGCCACCTGGGGACCCAGTGCTTGGCGGCTCCAGGATTGCTTCAGGTCCGGTGGAGTGGAAGGCGCGTGGGATCCGGCTCTTTTCTGGACAGGCGTCTTCTATCCCCGAGTCTGCTCACACACCACCCTAACTTATTTGACTGGTGATCTCAATTGTGTTGTCTGTTGCTCTGTTGTGCACATTCACAACATTAAATTGTTATATTTGGCTTATTCCATTGTCCGTTCATTTGCGTCCCCTGTTGTGGGTCCGTGTTCCTACACTTTTCACAACAGGATTTCTCGGCCAGCGTCATGGATCCCGAGGGGTGTCAACCATCGCTTGAACCGCCAATGGAAACACAGGGTGCACAGGCGTCGGCAGGAGGCGTGTTAGGAGAGCTGCAGCAAATCTTCACCGCCTTCACTGCTCGGTTGGATTTAGTAACCGAGCAGAACGTCATACTCAATCGGAGGATGGAGGCTCTCACCACCCAGGTGGAAGTGCGCACTCCAAGCGCTGCTGCAGCACCTCCTCCAGCTGACCGAGCACAAAATACAGACGTTCCAGTGGTGATTCAACAAACCCCCCATATCCCCTGAAGCATACATAAGCCCACCGGAACCGTACGGAGGTTGTGTCGAGACGTGCGCGGACTTCTTAATGCAGTGCTCGCTCATCTTTGCACAACGTCCCATCATGTATGCGTCAGATGCCAGCCGGGTGGCTTATGTCATCAATTTGCTTCGAGGAGAGGCACGCGCCTGGGCTACGGCGCTCTGGGAGCAAAACTCACGGCTCCTAACAACATATACTGGGTTTGTGAGGGAGTTTAAACAAGTGTTTGATCATCCCAATAGAGGCGAGACCGCTTCGACTGTGCTGCTGTCCATGAGACAGGGACGTCGGAGTGCAGCCGAGTACGCCGTCGACTTCCGCATCGCGGCTGCGAGGTCCGGCTGGAATAACGTTGCACTCCGCGCCACCTTCGTAAATGGACTGTCTCCGGTCCTGAAGGAGCACCTGCTGGCTAAGGATGAGCCGCGGGATTTTGATGGGCTTGTTGACCTGGTTATACGGTTAGACAACCGGTTAGAAGAACAACGTCGGGAGCGGGGCGAAGGGCGTGGCCGGGCGCAAGCCGTCCCTCTTCCTTCCGGGTCTGAAAGGGTGCCGCTGTCTCCACGCTCCACAGTCAGAGAGCCCCGTGGAACCACAGCTCCCCCTGCTGATGAAGCTATGGACACGAGCAGGGCCAAAGTAAAATCACATGACAGACAACGGAGGCTGGCTCGTGGGGAGTGTTTTTTCTGTGGCTCTGATGAGCACATACAAAGAAACTGCCCCAAACGGTTAAACTTCAACGCCCGCCCTTAGAGACTGGGTTAAGGGTGGGTCATAACATCCACGCGGGAAAAGCCCGTAGATCAGCACGCATCCCAGTAACGATCCTTTGTGGGGATCTTACCCTTCACGCCCCAGCACTGGTGGACACGGGGTCTGAAGGGAATCTGCTGGACAGCAGATGGGCTAGGGAGGTAGAGCTCCCCCTAGTGGCACTACCTTCCCCATTGAAGGTACGGGCAATAGATGGCACCCTTCTCCCATTAATCACACATCAGACACAACCAGTGACATTGGTTGTGTCTGGAAATCACAGGGAGGAGATTGTGTTTTATGTAACACCTTCTACCTCCAGAGTGATTTTGGGGTTTCCATGGATATTAAAGCACAATCCCCGGATTGATTGGCCATCTGGGGTAGTGATGCAGTGGAGCGACACCTGCCACCGGGAATGTTTAGGATCCTCGGTTCCACCCGGTGTGACAGCTAATGAGGAGGTTAAAGTCCCCCCCAATCTGTCATTGGTGCCTGAGGAGTACCATGATCTTGCCGACATCTTCAGCAAAGATCTGGCACTCACTCTTCCCCCGCACCGTCCGTACGACTGTGCCATTGATTTGATCCCAGGCGCTGAGTACCCGTCCAGCAGGCTGTACAACCTCTCACATCCTGAGCGCGAATCAATGGAGACCTACATCCGGGACCCCTTAGCTGCTGGGTTGATCCAGAACTCCACCTCCCCGATGGGTGCAGGTTTCTTTTTTGTGGGCAAAAAAGATGGCGGACTCCGTCCATGCATTGACTACAGGGGTCTGAACGAAGTCACGGTTCGTAATCGATACCCGCTGCCTCTGTTAGATTCTATGTTCACGCCCCTGTATGGAGCCCAAATTTTTACCAAATTGGATCTTAGAAATGCGTACCACCTGGTTCGGATCCGGAAGGGAGACGAGTGGAAGACGGCATTCAACACCCCGTTAGGTCACTTTGAGTACCTGGTCATGCCGTTCGGCCTCACCAATGCGCCCGCGACGTTCCAGGCATTGGTTAATGACGTCTTGCGGAACTTCCTGCACCGGTTCGTCTTCGTATACCTGGACGAAATCCTCATCTTCTCCCCGGATCCTGAGACCCATGTTCAGCATGTACGTCAGGTCCTGCAGCGGTTGTTGGAGAACCGGCTGTTTGTGAAGGGCGAGAAGTGCGAGTTCCACCGTGCTTCTTTGTCCTTCCTGGGGTTCATCATCTTCTCCAACTCCGTTGCACCCGATCCGGCCAAGGTTGCGGCGGTGAGGGATTGGCCCCAACCGACGAGCCATAGGAAGCTGCAACAGTTCCTCGGCTTTGCTAATTTCTACCGGAGGTTTATTAAGGGTTATAGCCAGGTAGTTGGTCCCCTGATGGCCCTGACCTCCACTAAAGTCCCCTTCACCTGGTCGGATCGGTGCAAAGCCGCATTTAGGGAGTTGAAACGTCGGTTCTCGTCTGCACCCGTTCTGGTGCAGCCCAATCCCAATCACCAGTTTGTTGTTGAAGTGGATGCCTCTGACTCAGGGATAGGAGCCGTGCTGTCCCAGAGCGGGGAGTCCGACAAGGTTCTCCATCCATGTGCCTATTTTTCCCGCAGGTTGACCCCGGCGGAGCAGAACTATGACATCGGCAATCGGGAACTTGAGGAGTGGAGGCACCTGTTGGAGGGAGCTGCGGTACCATTTATGGTTTTCACGGACCATCGGAACCTGGAGTACATTCGGACCGCCAAGCGTCTGAACCCCAGGCAAGCCCACTGGTCACTGTTCTTCGGGCGATTTGACTTCCGGATTACCTACCGTCCCAGGACTAAGAACCAGCGATCTGACGCCTCGTCCCGGGTCCATGAAGAGGAGGTCAAGGTCGAGCTGTCAGATCCACCGGAACCTATCATCCCCGAGTCCACTATTGTGGCAGCCCTCACCTGGGACGTGGAGAAGACCGTCTGGGAGGCCCTGACACAGAACCCAGACCCGGGGACCGGCCCTAGGTACAAACTTTACGTCCCACCAGAAGCCAGAGCTGCTGTCCTGGACTTCTGTCACGGGTCCAAGCTCTCCTGTCACCCAGGGGTGCGAAGGACCATGGCAGTGGTCAGGCAGCGCTTTTGGTGGGCGTCCATGGAAGCCGATGTCCGGGAGTATGCCTGCACCACCTGTGCCAGGGGTAAGGCAGACCACCAACGGGCACAGGGTCTCCTCCAACCGTTACCTGTGCCCCACCGCCCCTGGTCCCACATCAGCCTGGACTTTGTCACGGGCCTCCCGCCGTCCCAGGGCATGACCACCATCCTCACGATAGTGGACCGGTTCTCCAAGGCGGCCCACTTCGTGGCCCTCCCGAAGCTCCCGACGGCCCAGGAGACTGCAGACCTCCTGGTCCACCACGTCGTGCGTCTGCATGGGATTCCTTCCGATGTCATCTCTGACCGTGGTCCCCAGTTCTCCTCGCTGGTCTGGAGGAGTTTCTGTAGAGAGCTGGGGGCCTCCGTGACCCTCTCGTCCGGGTACCATCCCCAGACCAACGGACAGGTAGAGCGGGCCAACCAGGAGTTGGAACAGGCCCTTCGCTGTGTGACCTCGGCGCACCTGACGGCCTGGAGTAACCATCTGGCCTGGATCGAGTACGCACACAACAGTCAAGTCTCGTCTGCCACTGGCCTCTCCCCATTTGAGGTGTGTTTGGGGTACCAGCCCCCATTGTTCCCGCTAGTGGAGGGAGAGGTCGGGGTGCCCTCGGTCCAGGCCCATCTGAGGCGGTGCCGTCGGGTGTGGCGCTCTGACCGCTCTGCCCTGCTCAAAGCCCGGATGAGGGCCAAGGCCCATGCAGACCGCCGGCGGTCCCCGGCCCCTGCATACCAGCCCGGGCAGGAGGTTTGGCTGTCTACGAAGGACATCCCATTGCAGGTGGAGTCCCACAAGCTGAAGGATCGGTACATTGGCCCTTTCCCCATCGTCAAGGTCCTCAGTCCTGCCGCGGTGAAGCTGAGGCTGCCAGCTTCACTGCAGATCCATCCTGTATTCCATGTCTCCCGGGTCAAGCCTCACCACACCTCTTCCCTCTGTGCCCCCGGACCAGCGCCGCCTCCTGCCCGGATCATTGACGGGGAGCCTGCGTGGACAGTTCGCCGGCTCCAGGACATCCGTCCTAAGGGCCGGGGATTCCAGTATCTGGTGGACTGGGAGGGTTATGGACACGAAGAGCGCTCCTGGGTGAAGAGGAGCTTCATCCTGGACCCGACCCTCCTGGCCGACTTCTACCGCCGACATCCGGACAAACCTGGTCGGGCGCCAGGAGGCGCCCGTTGAGGGGGGGTCCTGTTGTGTGGGCCGCTGAAGAGGAGGTACTGCTGGCCCACCACCAGAGGGCGTCCTGCCTGAAGTGCGGGCTTCAGGCACATGAGGGCGCTGGAGCACCGGGAGTGGCAGTTGTCACTCATCTACAACACCAGCTGACACTCATCATCATCCACACTTCCATAAGAGCCGGGCAGCATCTTCACCTCACTGCTGAGAAATCGTCTACCGTGAAGTAAACATCTCAGCCTTTGATTTATACAGTTGTAACGTTTTTACTTCTGTACGTACTGACAGTAATCTGAGTTTGCAGGATCTGTACAAACTCCGTGATTGAGAGGTGGAGGTGCTTTCACCTTCGTGTTGAACTGTTTGCTGGGTGTTCATACACCCACCATCACCTGTCTGTTCTTTCTGCCAGCAGTACCCGATCTGACAGCCGGAGGCAGTGGCCACCTGGGGACCCAGTGCTTGGCGGCTCCAGGATTGCTTCAGGTCTGGTGGAGTGGAAGGCGTGTGGGATCCGGCTCTTTTCTGGACAGGCGTCTTCTATCCTCGAGCCTGCTCACACACCACCGTAACTTATTTGACTGGTGATCTCAGTTGTGTTGTCTGTTGCTCTGTTGTGCACATTCACAACATTAAATTGTTATATTTGGCTTATTCCATTGTCCGTTCATTTGCGCCCCCTGTTGTGGGTCCGTGTGGATTCTTGTTGTTTGTCATCTCCCTCAATGACACCATGTTTGCCGTGGACTGCTTTTTCCGTGTTTCTTGATCATCACCTGTCTTTACCGTGAATTAAAATTGTGAATTTTACCCACCTGTGTTGTTCTCTGCACTGGGGTCACCAGAATAGAATAGAATAGAATGCCTTTTATTGTCATTATACAATGTACAACGAGATTAAAAGCCAACTCCAAAATCAGTGCAGGCAAGTAAGAAGAAAAGCAGCAATATCAAATAAGTATCAAAAAAATATATATACGATGTAAACATTAGAAGGTAAGATGCATGGTCCTGGATGGTATATACATTGCAGAATAAGTATGTTATTATATACATCGTTAAAAATGATAAATATTGCACATTATGGGATGGAATGTTGCACATTATCGTCGATGCATGCGGGAATTCAGGATGGTTACCGCTTTGGGAAAGAAACTGTTTTTGAGTCTGTTTGTTCTGGTCTTAATACACCTGTAGCTCTTCCCTGAGGGCATCAGGTCAAACAGTTCAAAGCCAGGGTGGGAGCTGTCTTTAGTGATGTTTAGGGCTCTGCTAAGGCAGCGGGAGCTGTAAATGTCCATCAGGGAGGGGAGAGGGCAGCCAGTGATCTTTTGGGCTGTCTTTATGACTCTCTGGAGCCTCTCCCTGTCTGCAGCAGTACAGCTGCCGTACCATACTGTGATGCAGTATGTCAGCAGGCTCTGAATGGATGCTCAATAGAAGGTCAGCAGCAGGTTGGAGTCTAGCTTGTGCTTCCTGAGTACTCTCAGGAAGTGTAGCCACTGCTGAGCCTTCTTGGTGACTGCTGTGATGTTCACAGACCAGGAGATATCATCGGAGATGAGGACGCTGAGAAACTTGAGGGTGTGAACCCTCTCCACATGCTCGCCATTGATGAAAAGGGGGGCTGGGTCGATGCTGTGCTTCCTGTAGTCAGTGATGATTTCCTTGGTTTTCTTGGTGTTCAGTGCGAGGTTATTCTCTGAACACCAGGCTGCCAGCTTCAGGACCTCCTGTCTATGAGCTGTCTCATCACCCTTAGAGATGAGTCCGACCACAGTGGTGTCATCAGCAAACTTGACGACCAGATTGTTTTGTTGGGCCAAACTGCAGTCGTAGGTGTAGAGGCGGTATAGGAGGGGGCTCAGCACAGCCCTGTGGGGAGCCGATGCTCAGCGTGCGGGTGGAGGAGAGGTGGGGGCCAGGTCTCACAGTCTGGGGCCGGTTGATCAGAAAGTCCTTGATCCAGGCACATGTGGGAGAGGGAAGGCCAAGAATGGCCAGTTTTGTAGTGAGAATGTCTTGGATTATTGTATTGAAGGCTGAACTGTAATCCACAAAGAGCATCTGAACATAGCTCTGCTGCTGCTCCAGGTGGCTCAGCGCAGAGTGGAGAGCTACGGTGATGGCATCCTCCGTGGATCTGTTCGCACGGTATGCGAACTGATGAGGGTCAAAGTCTGGAGGAAGATAGACCTTGATGTGCTGGAGAACTTAGTCTCTCGAAGCACTTCATGACTACTGGAGTAAGGGCCACCGGAAGGTAGTCATTCAGGCTGGTGATGGGAGACTTCTTCGGCACAGGTATTATTGTGGTTGCTTTGAGGCAGGACAGGATAACTGGATAACGCGATAACCAGTCACACTATTCCCCATTTACATACAGTCTATGGTCTACAGTAACTTATAGCTGACTGGGGAGAAATGCTTTGTTCAAGTGGATATTGGCAAAGAATGATGATAAACCTGAGATGTTGCTGGTGCAGTCTGCTCTGTTTCTCTTCCTCAGTGCTGCCAAATGATGTTTTGCAAAGATTAGATAATGCCTCATTTCTGTTTGTACTATAAAGACTGCATTAGCTTCTCCCTTTGAAAGACAGACATTATTAATACGATGGAGGTTAGAGTTTATGGAGCAAAAAAACTCAAGCTAATGTTTTCATGCACGCATCCACATTTCCACTGAAGAACAATGAATGAATGAACAGTAAACCAAAGCAGGACTTAACAATGTCAGACAATAGTATAAATTTGATTCAATCTTCAGGGACATCAGATTCCAGAGAAGATTTCAGAATGACAAATTACTTTATATGGAAACTCGGCAGCGAATAAAACTGTCCTTTGTTATCCTCCTGCACCAAGGAGTCCAACAGAAACACACTGTATGACTTTTACTTGGCCTTGTGTGTTTATCCTAAAAATGTGCAGGAGCCGTCGAGGGCGGAGCTTGAGCAGGAAATGGTGTTTTGTATGAGAGCAGCAGTGCAGCTGTTATAAAGACTAATGACTGGATATTTGTAAAATTCTAATATTATTTTATTTACTTATGGCCACAGATGTGTAGTCCAGCAGGGTTTTAACAGATGACTGCTGTTCACTGAATTTACATATTTTAAATATTGGTTGCACATGACATTGAGTTTGCCAACTGTATGAGGCTGAAAGAAGAAAAAAATACACAAATTTTATGCAAGTTGTTTTCTGTTGTTGGATGTGGGAAGAAACTGGATCACCTGGAGGAAACCCACACAAACACAGGGAGAACATGCAAACTCCACACAAAAAGGCCACAGGCAGTAATTGAACCCATGACCTTCTCTCTGTGAGGCAACAATGCTAACTAATAAGCTACTGTGCTGCCCCTTCTGAGAGCTACTTTTACAAAATGAAAATGCATACCTGGCGTCACGGGTGGTCCTTATGGTGCCTTTTCTGCCCTCTGAGTCAGTTGGGACAGCCCTGGATGGACAAGTCTGTCGGTCACCCACCAACCACAATAAATAAATTGCAGGCTACCATGACTACAATTTGTCAAAATATCCAATGTAGATGATTCATATTAATCATATTGATAAACACATGCTTTATCTGATTTTTACTAAAATAATTGTGAAGGATTCGATTGGTTGATGAAAGGATCTGGGTAAAACGGAAATGATACGTGTAGAGTGTTGACTACTGGACCTAGCTGAGAAAGAGAGTGAGAAGTGAAAAAACTTTGCTGAACTTAAACATGGATATACAGCATTTGTTATGTGTCGGACGCAGCTCGGAGAACCGACCAGCGTTTGAAGGACCCAGTATGAAATAAGCAGAGCACGGTACAAAGGCTAACTGAATTTAATACATAACAGTGATACAAAACAACAAAAGAGTGTGCGGTCTGGCGTGGTGGTGATACGGTGCGCTCCCAGCAGCGCTAACGGTCCGGAGCCAGAAGCCGTTCGGACCCAAGGACCCCGCCGACACCCCCCAGGTGGCCGCAACAAACCGAGTCTGTGAAAGAAGGAACCATTATGTGAGTCCACACTCTACACACAGAGAGACCACTCAAAGGTGTACATAAACAGCAAACTGGCTTAATTACTAATCAGCTTCCCAACCTGCAGGCATGGAACATCCAGTTCACAAAACTCCACTGCAGTGGAAGCCGATACATGACTAACGTACAGCTCAATATAATAAGGTGTGAGGCACACCACATTTACTGACTGTATAAACGTTAGTCACAAAATCTAACGTACCTCAGGAAGTGTGCTGACGAGCGTGAGACCTCACCCCCTCCTCTTTCACAGACCATGCATCAAACCCTGGACGTTCTCTGCATCCACTGATGATGAGATGGCTCCCGAGACGACGATCTCACCCGTCTGGTCACAAGGTCGAGTCTCTGGCAAATACACACTGTATACTCCAGTCTTAAATGCCACCATGTTCCATATAGATGCACCACAGCTGTGAGTCCTGACGAGCCGCAGGTGATCAGGGTGAGGTCCTGATAACCTCAGCAACACAGCCACTCAGTCCCAAATGCAAGCCACCTGGAAGGAAAAACAAAAGACAGAAACAAAAAGGCAGCCAGGCCCCCCAGCCATACAACAGTATTTCTTTAATCAAGGACCACGGAGGATCCTAGATAAGAGTGAAAGAGAGAGTGAAAGAAACTGTGAATTTCAGCGTTACAGATAACTCACGTTTGGTTTGACTTGTGTGTCCTGCTGGTAACAATAATAAATAGTCTCTAGAGAATGTTCATCTTATACTTGCATTTAGTGCATAAAGGAGATGTATGAAGTTTTTAAATCCTATTCAGTAGCCCAGCATTAGAGGTGCATTTAAACTGTGCTCATATACATTTAGCCTGTGCTTGAGCTACAGTCCTACGCTTTGTTCACGTGAGTCAGACATGAGAAGACTGCTCTTTCCTTATCAAACTATGTTATAATTCAGATTCAGCAGTTCCATGTTTTAAATATTCTGGGGCTAGACCGGGATAAATTCAGCCTTGGACTTTTTGCTCCAGACTGGCTCACGACTACAGTCCATGTGCAGATACTGTGCCAACTCACTTCCCCCGTTGAAGTACATACAGTGCTAGTAGTGCTATGTGACTAAAAATATTAATCCAGGTTTTAAGTATATTTCTTATTGTTACATTGGAAACAAGGTACCAGTAGATTCAGTAGATCCTCACAAATCCAACAAGACCAAGCATTCATGATATGCACACTCTTAAGGCTATGAAATTGGGCTATTAGTAAAAAAAAAAATAGTAGAAAAGGGGGTGTTCACAATAATAGTAGCATCTGCTGTTGACGCTACAAACTCAAAACTATTATGTTCAAACTACTTTTTTAGCAATCCTGTGAATCACTAAACTAGTATTTAGTTGTATAACCACAGTTTTTCATGATTTCTTCACATCTGTGAGGCATTAATTTTGTTGGTTTGGAACCAAGATTTTGCTCATTTAATAGTGTACTTGGGGTCATTGTCTTGTTGAAACACCCATTTCAAGGGCATGTCCTCTTCAGCATAAGGCAACATGACCTCTTCAAGTATTTTGACATATCCAAACTGATCCATGATACCTGGTATGCGATATATAGGCCCAACACCATAGTAGGAGAAACATGCCCATATCATGATGCTTGCCCCACCATGCTTCACTGTCTTCACTGTGAACTGTGGCTTGAATTCAGAGTTTGGGGTCGTCTCACAAACTGTCTGCGGCCCTTGGACCCAAAAAGAACAATTTTACTCTCATCAGTCCACAAAATATTCCTCCATTTCTCTTTAGGCCAGTTGATGTGTTTTTTGGCAAATTGTAACCTCTTCTGCACATGTCTTTTATTTAACAGAGGGACTTTGTTGGGGATTCTTGCAAATAAATTAGCTTCACACAGGCGTCTTCTAATCGTCACAGCACTTACAGGTAACTCCAGACTGTCTCTGATCATCCTGGAGCTGATCAATGGGTGAGGCTTTGTCATTCTGGTTATTCTTCTATCCATTTTGATGGTTGTTTTCCATTTTCTTCCACGTGTCTCTGTTTTTTTTGTCCATTTTAAAGCATTGAAG
The DNA here is from genome assembly GCF_902500255.1 of Thalassophryne amazonica. Classification (NCBI taxonomy): domain Eukaryota; kingdom Metazoa; phylum Chordata; class Actinopteri; order Batrachoidiformes; family Batrachoididae; genus Thalassophryne; species Thalassophryne amazonica. The sequence goes on along the minus strand of NC_047112.1, from coordinate 46,231,847 downwards.
ATCATTGTAGATGAACAGCCTATAATTTTTTGCACCTGCGTATAAGTTCTCCCCTCTCCAATCAACTTTTTAATCAAACTACACTGTTCTTCTGAACAATGTCTTGAACGTCCCATTTTCCTCAGGCTTTCAAAGAGAAAAGCATGTTCAACAGGTGCTGGCTTCATCCTTACATAGGGGACACCTGATTCACACCTGTTTGTTCCACAAAATTGACAAACTCACTGACTGAATGCACACTACTATTATTGTGAACACCCCCTTTTCTACTTTTTTTTTTTACTAATAGCCCAATTTCATAGCCTTAAAAGTGTGCATATCATGAATGCTTGGTCTTGTTGGATTTGTGAGAATCTACTGAATCTACTGGTACCTTGTTTCCCATGTAACAATAAGAAATATACTCAAAACCTGGATTAATATTTTTAGTCACATAGCACTACTATTATTCTGAACACTACTGTATAAACACACAAGCCCTTAATAATATCCTTTTATATTTTGGAGCCTTGAATAAAATAAATGACGACACAGTATGGTGCTCATTTGCTCTTAAGAAGGATGCTGGAGAAAGGATTTAAGATTGAGTGTTTATCACTCAGAAGACAAGTTTCAAGATCTGACTTAGATTTCACTGCCAAAATGGGCAAATTTTCAACATTACATAAATCAATGAAATTTCATTGATTCTAAACTAAAAAAAAGTTCTCAGGAATTCAGATCTGCAAAGAAAAATACAAAAATGTTGATAGTTTAACAGCCATGAACAATTTATTAAAGGCACTGACAATGCTCAAACATAAAGGCCCTGTCGGCTCGATGTTTTCGTCGTTCGCTCATACGAGGTCTGTCAGAAAAGTATCGGACATTTTATTTTTTCAAAACCATATGGATTGAACACGTGTGATTGCATCTGCCAAGCTGAACCTTCGTGCACAAGCGTGAGTTTTTCATGCCTGTCGGTTGTGTCATTTGCCTGTGAGCATGCTTTGAGTGAGCAGTGGTCCACCCCCCTCGCGGATCTTTCATTGCGAGGAAAATGTCTGAACGATTTGGAGCTTTGCTGCATCAAATTTTTCCAGAAAAACTGTGAGAGACCTCAGGTGGACACCTTTCGGAAAATTCTGTGCGCTTTCAGGGACGATTTTATGGGGATTACACAGATTAAGGAGTGCTCCAGCGGTTTAAAGACCGCCCACAGCTGCTGAGAGGTGCGCCGCGCTCCAAGCGCTGATCGACAGGCTGAATCAACCAGATCATTTCCACGTGAAGGCTTTGTTGATCTGGGATGTCGTCTGACTTCCACAAAAAAAGGAAGAAGGCGTGGACATCAGCACTTTTTTGGCACATTCCACTGTTAAAGGTGTTTTTTTTCATGGAAAGAAAAGCGGACGGATGCGCCACCGTGTTGGTCTCACAGGACGGCTTTGAGATGGCTTTCAGATGGCTGTCGGTGGGTTTTCAGTCGTGTGACTAACCGAGAAATTGTGCATGAGCTGGACATGCCAGAACATGTCCTGTGAGGCTTTGTCACGGCGTTGCTTTGCGCCACTGTGACGCGGGGAATTCCTCCGCACGTCTGTCTCAATGTGCCAAAAAAGTGCTGATGTCCACGTCTTCTGCAATTCCTGTGCTAGTCAGAGGACGTCCTGGATAAAACACAGTGTCCAGTTTGGAAATGAACGGCACATTCCACTGTTACAGGAGTTTCTGTCATGGAAAGAGGAGCGGAGGAATTCCTCGCGTCATGGTGGAGCTGCAAAGCAACGCCGTGATGAAGCCTCACAGGACATGTTCTGGCATGTCCAGGCTCATCCACAACTTCTCGGTTAGTCACACGACTGAAAACCCACCGACAGCCGTCTGAAAGCCGTCCTGTGAGACCAACACGGAGGTGGTTTTGTCCCGCGCCATGAACGGCACGGTGGCGCATCCGTCCGCTTTTCTTTCCATGAAAAAAAACTCCTTTAACAGTGGAATGTGCCGAAAAAGTGCTGATGTCCACGCCTTCTGCCTTTTTTTGTGTAAGTCAGACGACGTCCCGGATGAACAAAGCCTTCACGTTGGAAATGATCTGGTTGATTCAGCCTGTCGATCGGCGCTTGGAGCACGGCGCGCTCTTAGCAGCTGTGGGCGGTCTTTAAACCGGCTGGAGCACTCCTTAATCTGTGTAATCCCCATAAAATCGTGCCTGAAAGCCAACAGAATTTTCCGAAAAGGTGTCCACCTGGAGGTCTCTCACAGCTTCTGGAAAAATCTGATGCAGCAAAGCTCCAAATCGTTCAGACATTAATTCGCAATAAAAATCCGACGAGAGGGGTGGACCACTGCTCACACAAAGCCTGCTCACAGGCGAATGACGCAACCGACAGGCGTGAAAAAACTCACGCATGCGCACGAAGGTTCAAGCTTGGCTGATGCAATCACACGTGATTCAAATCCATACGTTTTTTGAAAAAATAAAAATGTCTGATACTTTTCTGACAGACCTCGTATGAGCTGTTCTGCCGTGAGTTGCCCTGATTTGTACTTATTCGTACTATGTGTGAAGGGGCCCTAACAAATGTAAATACACATCTCTCCTTTTAGCTCAATAATTGTCAATACTACATGAGAACTTGAAACACATTTATCACAGTTGATAGAGGAAGAGAAATAACAGTAAACATTAAGCAAAAACAATTAGTTAATCCATTCTTAAATCGCAACATGTTGTGGTGACTTGGATGCACGAGAGGAATCTACATGATTCTCTGACAGATGATCCAGTAGAGAAACCTCCTTCCTACTGAATCTTTCCTCCCCATACCTCTTCACAACTAATTCATTAAACTTGTTCCTAAAGAGAAATGTATGTTTCTTAGCACAATGTGTGAGATACTAATGATAGTACATAGTATATTGTGATTTTTCAGGTGAACACCAGGACCCAAAATTCAATTCTGCAAAAGGACTTGTGATCTTCATCTACAATGAAAACTGACAAAATGCAAGTTTTTCTTTTTTTTTTTTAGAAAATGATTTATTTTTTCCACACATTTGCATTTCACAGTAGGTGGACTCAAGCTTTTACACTGTAAAATATACTAAGTTGACTTTACTAAAAACATGCAAACTTGCTGCCTTAAAAAAGTAATTTGTGTTGTCTTAAATGTATCAGATTTGCTTAATTATTGTGAGTGTGCAGTACTCAAATTAATTTAAATAATTGGATAATAGTAACTTGTTCATTTTGATTTAGCAGTTCTCAAATAAACTTAAAAACCTAAATTATAGTAACTTGTTTATTTTGAGTTTGCAGTACTAAAATACAGTGGGGAAAATAAGTATTTGATCCCCTGTCAGTTTTGCAGGTTTTCCCCACCTACAAAGAATGGAGAGGTCTGTAATTTTTATCATAGGTACACTTCAACTGTGAGAGACAGAAACTAAAAAAAAAAAAAAAAAAATCCAGAAAAGCACATTGTATGATTTTTTAAAATACTTTATTTGTATGTTACTGCTGCAAATAAGTATTTGAACACCTATCAACCAGCAAGAATTCTGGCTCTCACAGACCTGGTAATTTTTTCTTTAAGAAGCCCTCTATTCTGCACTCTTTACCTGTATTAATTGCACCTTTTTGAAATTGTTACCTGTAGCACTCGCCCCTTACTACACGGACTTGTCTCTGCAGGCAGACCTGTGCTCCACTCTCACACACACACACACACACACACACACACACACACACAACACACACACACACACACACACACACACACACACACACACACACACACCACACACACACACCACACACACCACGGACTAATCTCACTGTGCTTGGCTTGATTTCTAGCTCACGTTGTTCTCTTTTTCTTCAGCTTGCCTCTATTTCGGTTTGTATGATATTTAAAGTTACTTGGTGAAGTTGTTTTTGTAACTTGCCCGGTGCAGTTCACAAGTTGAAAATTTTTTTTAACCGTATGCTTGCTCTTAGTTTGGCTGCTGATATAAGTCAGTTGGAAAACTTTGTTCGTACTTGAACACAGTGCTTTTGAGAAGAATACAGTGAACAAGACTGACCTATTATTTCCCTGTTTCTCATCACTGGATGTTTGCATGAATCACCAAGTTCACCACAGATCATTAAAAAATAGACACACACTAAAAACATTGCAGCTGTATTTAGTTATGTCCACTTGCTACCTCTCTTTAACATAAAGAGCTCTTACAAGTTTTGGATGTTGAACTCAACTTTACAAGTTGAGTTGAGATGTAAAGTTGAGTTACACTTACACACATACACACATATAGTTGAACGACACATATAGTTGAACGCACAAAGTGGCCTATATTAATATTTTTATTGTATATGGCTGCATCCAGCATCTGAAACTTTCTCACTGCTGTTCATAAAATAAATATAATAATATTATAATTATAAAAATTAAGCTTTATATACTGTATACAGGCTTTTATAGGCTTTGAATACAGTAGATATTTTAACTGTTACACAGCGCACGCGTGCGCGCGCGCGCACACACACACACACACACACACACACACACACACACACACACACACACACACACACACACACACACACACACACACACCTTAATCAACATTGTTTAACTTTGTGTGGGGAAAAAATGCCAAGAACATTAGGTAGTAAAAATAAATAAAAAAATAAAAAAGCACAGTTTGATCATAAAATAAAAAAAGAAAGAAAGTTGTGTTGAGTATGACAACTCTTATTCATGCATACTTAGTAGTTCATAATTTCCTACGTCATCGAATGCCAGTTCTGAGGCTAGTCTCTTATTCATTCATACACTTAAGATTATTCATGTTCTGAGTTCATGAAAAAAAAAACTTGTTCTGTAAATAGTTCCTTTACTATTGTAATCAAAAACATTGACTATCATTTGTGAGGCTGTTCATAAATATTCATTTATATATACTTAGGAATATTCATGTTTTGAGTTCATAAAAACGTGTTCTGTAAATATTTCTCTTACTTTTGTGATCAAAAACATTGATTTGAATCTCAGTTTTGTGGCTGTTCTGTAAATACTTTTCAAATAAATAATAAATATAGCAACTTCTGATCAATCCATATCAATTTCAGACTTAAAATAATGCACAGATTTAAGCCCCACCCATTTTTGGTTAAACCATGCCCACTTCTGGTTTAAGCCCCGCCCACTCTAAGTACAGATATGGATACAGATAATTTAGATGGTTGAACAGATACAGATAGTGGTGTACTCGCTCATCCCTAGCTACAGCTAGCCGCTAACTTTTAATATTGACTCCGGTACACTGTCAGCTCTGGAGTTTCATCAGGAAGGGCATCTGGCATAAAACCTGTGCCAAATGCCAATGTGGATCTGGCTGTATCTGCTGTGGTGACCCCAAACAAAAAAAATGGGTGCAGCTGAATGGACAACAACAACATTGTCAGCTACTGACAAGCCAGTTTTGTGTTTAAGCACCGCCAACGCTTCTGAGTAAAAACAAAGGAGATCACAAACCCAACACAAACAACGAGTCAGAGATTCTGTCTTTGAGTGTCCTGTCCACTGCTGTAAGGAAGAATCATTTACTTTCAACATGGAACAGTACAGACGTGTTGCAGAAGACATTAAAAGCAAAGCAGTTTTGACTTATGGTTTTTAATTTTTAACCAAGCTAATTCTGGACAGTTTATCGAGTGAAAAACAGGTTTGAAAGAGCACTGGTAGTCCAAACATGGGCTCACCATTTACGTGTGCGGGTAGGAATGCGCAAAATAAATGAGGCAGATCTGTGCATGTCTGAAGGAACGCCCCAAAGGACACTTGGTACGAAAAATTTATTTTTCTAATATGGCTTAAATGGAATACATCAAGTAAAGCATGTCTTCCAATCTCAAAGTACTACTTACTTATTTAAAAGGAGTGTTCATAACAGTTTGAAAATTGAGTTTGGTTACCTTAACATTCTTAATTAATTTATACATTAGCATTTACAGTGTACAAAACTGGGGATACAGCACTTCCCAATGGCTTATCTGCTTTATCTTGTTTTGTTGATTAAAATGGTATATAACACATGCATGTCAGTACCATACTTAATGCCATATATTAAAAATAAATGTAAGTCTTACCTTTGTTTGGAGAACTCATCGCCACTTTTTTCACCAGACTTTGTGAGACACCAGGTCACTTACAAACCGGAAAGATAGAGGAATCCTTAAAAACGATACCGTGCAAAACAAGATCTTATACATAATAGGTTTAAACCTTAAATGTATCAATGTTTTGATGCTGTGTGATACAGACCTCCTGACATCATGAAGCGCAAAACTTTTTGTTGCCTGTTTTTGACATAAATTGCCAATTAATGAGTACAAAAATGCATCATATATACTTTTACACACCATTGGAAGGAAGACCATTTTGCTCTAGATAGACATGTTGATTATTAGTTTTGTCTATTTATATCACACTGAGAATTTTTTCACACTTGTGGCAGTAACTTGTAAGTCACACCTTGAACCTTGTCATAGGCGGTGAAACTGTCATGGCATTGTCAGGCTGGCACTTGGGACGAGTGAAATAATCTATGGGTGGGCTTTGTGTCTCTGGTGAGATCATCTCCACAGGAGATGATGTACTGAGCCTGCTGCTGCCTATCACATACCTGGACATGAAAAGTAGAGGAAAACAACAGTATAATGATCTGAACAATGGACAAACATTTTTTACAGCTCAACATAATATAACCAATAAAGCATGACAAAAGAGGACATACTTGTGATTTGTGTACTGCATCATGAGTAATATGTATGCAGGTGTTTTTATTGTCACAGTGGTTTATCAGTGTCTTGTTAGTTTTAACTGTATAATGTGAAACTGTTGAAAGGACAATAAACCATAAACACTCTCAGGAAAAAAATATGTAAAGCATACATTTTTTTATGTTGTTAGATCAATGTCCTTCATGGACAAAGTGGACTCTGGGCTCAAAGAAAGGTGCATGTTGACACTTTAAACACTTTAACTTGGGTGAACTGGGGGAAGTCATTACAGGTCGAAATGAAAATAGCAGATCTACATGCTCAAACCATATCACTTTGCAATATGTGAGTTGTAAGCTTGTAGATGTGCAGTTCTATGTAGCATAAAATAGTGCTTAAGTGGTTATTAATAAATGCAACTAATCAGTTAATCAGGATATGAATATGGTATTGTTTTTCAATACTTTAGACAATAGATTTAGTTGTAACAAAGGGATGCGCGAGTACACCTGTATCTGTATCTGTTCAACCATCTAAATTATCTGTATCTGTATCTGTACTTGTAGTGGGCTGGGCCTAACCGGAAGCGGGCGTGGTTTAACTGGAAATGGCTTGAGCTTAAATTGGTACATTATTTTAAGTCTGAAATTGATTTGGATTGATCAAAGTTGCTATATCTATTGTTTATTTGAAAGCTATTTACAGAACAGCTGCAAAATTGAGATTCAAATCAATATTTTTGATCACAAAAGTAAGAGAACTATTTGTAGAACAAGTTTTGTATGAACTCAGAACATGAATATTCTTAAGTGTATGAATGAGTAACAGAACAGCCTCAGAATTGAGAGTCAATGTTTTGATACAATAGTAAAGGAACTATTTTACAAACAAGTTTTTTTTTTATTATATAAACACAGAACATGAATATTCTTAAGTGTATGAATGAATATTTACAGAACAGCCTCAGAATTGAGAGTCAGTGTTTATGATCACAATAGTAAAGGAACTATTTTACAAAAGTTTTTTTTTATAAACCCAGAACATGAATATTCTTAAGTGTATGAATGAGTAACAGAACAGCCTCAGAATTGAGATTCAATGTAGTAGGAAATTATGAACTACTAAGTATGCATGAACAAGAGTTGTCATACTGAACACAACTTTCTTTTTTTAAATTTTATGATCAAACTGTGATTGTTTTTCAATTATTTATTTATTTTTACTACCCAACATTCTTGGCATTTTTTCCACACAAAATTAAACAATATTGATTTAGGTGTGTGTGTGGTGTGTGTGTGTGTGGACTGAGGGAGAGAGGGAGAGGTTGCTCCACTTACCAATTTATTTTTTATGAACTGCAGTGAGAAAGTGTCAGATACTGCATGCAGCCATATTCAATAAAAATATTAATATAGGCCACGTTGTGTGTTCAGCTATATGTGTGTAAGTGGTCTGTAAGACTGCTTTTTTTTTTTTAATGATCTGTGTGAACTTGGTGATTCATACAAACATCCAGTGATGGCAAACAGGTAAATAATATGTCAGCCTTGTTCACTATATTCTTCTCAAAAGCACTGCGTTCGGTACGAGCAAAGTTTTGCAACTAACTTTATATCACCAACAAAACGAAGACAAATGGTCAAATAAGTAAATAAATAAATAAATAAAAAACCCGACCGGAGTGGAGGCAGTGACCGACGATGCGACATGAGCCGTTTTCAGCTCTTTCTTGTCAAAAGCATCGCATACTGACAGAGCAACGTGGAGCAGAATCCAGACCAGCACAGAGAGAGATCCTGTCTGTGTATGAGAAGCTGCAGAGAGACGTGTCTGTGTAGGGAGGGGTGGGCGCTGTGTGTGACTGGCCAATCACAGAGCGTGAAGACAGTTAGCCAATGAGAATTTTCCTTCAGCACAAGCACAGATATTGATGAGTTTTATTCGGATCACGCTCGTGCTTGTCAAAAATGCTTTATCCGTACCGGATACCCGTCTGAAACGAGTATCAGGCTCAACCCTAGTAACACACCACACTATGCCAGTGTTAAATTAACACCGACAGTAAACATATGGTCCCACTCTGACCAGACCAGACCGCTAGCCATAAGTTTCACTCACAGATCCAAAATTTAGATAGAGTTGAGGCTGACACCTGTTCGGTTGCTAATGAAATGACTTTAAACAGTTAGGAAGCATAGTACCACACTATGCCAGTATGCTAGTCATACAAGAGGAGAATCTGCATCTTAAGTCTGGACTTGAAAGTCTCAACAAAATCTGACTGTTTTATTGACGGGGGAGATCATTCCACAGAACAGGGGCACGATAAGAGAAAGCTCTGTGACCTGCAGACCCCGAGAACACAGAGCCTGGGCCGGTACATAGGGTTTGATTAGGTCAGCTAAGTAGGGAGGTGCTAGTCCGTGAATAATTTTATAAGTTAATAGCAGAACCTTAAGATCCGACCTCACAGAGACACATGCCACAAAAGACTGACTCACAGAGGTATATAGATCCAAACAAGCTGTTTGGTGAAGATTCTTATGGCTACCTGGCTCTACTAAGCTCCAGAAATTCTGAGAAAGCTGCCAGGACTTTAACAGCACATTATTTGAAGGTTTATAACCTCAATTTCCATTTCTACAGGATCAACAAAGAAAAGTTCAGCCATCTGTCTTGAAATCTCACTTATGTCTACATCCATGAAAGGGTTGGTCGAAAATGTTAGGGTTCAAGTTTTTCAAATTCACCGAATCTATCAGCAAATTCCTGTCCAAGCCTTGACAGTAGGTCACAATACTTGGGGAAACATTTAAAATGCTGGCTGCACCTGTCTGACTTTCCAGTATCTTTGAGATACAGGGGAAGTGCTGAAACCTCTTGTTTTCACTTGCTGAATGTACAATGGCAATTTTGCACTGAATGCCTTGACTGCACTGATCATTTCACATATGCTTTTTTTCCCTTGTAACTGTGTGTTCAGGTGGTTAATTTTCTCAGTTACATCTGCCAGGGAAAGCAAGATCAAGTAGCCACTCTCCATCAGATAACAGGGTTGTATCCTCTTCCCTCATTTCCATAAAAGTCTTGATTTCATCCAGCAAGGAAAGAAAGCTCTCTAGTGTCTTACCCCAACTTAGTCATCTGACTTCAGTGTGGAAGAGGATATCCCAGTACGCCGCAGAGCATCCTCCAGGAACAACTTTGCTTTGCTCGAATGGAACAGGTGCCATGACATGGTCAAATCCCATAACATTTGCGCATATGGCTTGTTGGTGAAAGATGCAATGATAGCTCAGAAATTTGAGGTCCGCTTTGCAGTGTGCAATAAATCCTGAGTGACGGCCTGTCGACGCAGGTGCTCTGTCAGTTGTTACAGACACCAGCTTTTCAACATGGATCTCTTTTCTAGTAGTAGTCCTCAAGTAGTCCTTCACTGCATTGTAAATATCAACTCCCCTGGTTGTAGTTTTCAGTGGAAGTGAGGTTAAAAACTCCTCTTTTGTGGAAAAGTCTTCAAACCATCCAAATGAAAATAGCTAGCTGGGCTGTATCACTGGAGTCGAGAGACTCATCACACTGAACTGAAAACCATTGCACCTGTTCATGTCCGATTCCAATTGCTTGAGGTTTCTAGGATTTACAGAAAGGGACGTCGGAGTGCAGCGAGTACGCCGTCGACTTCCGCACGCGGCTGCGAGGTCCGGCTGGAATAACGTTGCACTCCGCGCACTTCGTAAATGGACTGTCTCGGTCTGAAGGAGCACCTGCTGGCTAAGGATGAGACGGGATTTTGAGGGCTTGTTGACCTGGTATACGGTTAGACAACCGGTTAGAAGAACAACGTCGGGAGCGGGGCGAAGGGCGTGGCCGGGCGCAAGCCGCCTCTTCCTTCCGGGTGAAAGGGTGCCGCTGTCTCCACGCTCCACAGTCAGAGAGACCGTGGAACCACAGCTCCCCCTGCTGATGAAGCTATGGACACGAGCAGGGCCAAAGTAAAATCACATGACAGACAACGGAGGCTGGCTCGTGGGGAGTGTTTTTTTCTGGGCTCTGAGCACATACAAAGAAACTGCCCCAAACGGTTAAACTTCAACGCCCGCCCTTAGAGACTGGGTTAAGGGTGGGTCATAACATCCACGGGGAAAAGCCCGTAGATCAGCACGCATCCAGTAACGATCCTTTGTGGGGATCTTACCCTTCACGCCCCAGCACTGGTGGACACGGGGTCTGAAGGGAATCTGCTGGACAGCAGATGGGCTAGGGAGGTAGAGCTCCCCCTAGTGGCACTACCTTCCCCATTGAAGGTACGGGCAATAGATGGCACCCTTCTCCCATTAATCACACATCAGACACAACCAGTGACATTGGTTGTGTCTGGAAATCACAGGGAGGAGATTGTGTTTATGTAACACCTTCTACCTCCAGAGTGATTTTGGGGTTTCCATGGATATTAAAGCACAATCCCCGGATTGATTGGCCGTCTGGGGTAGTGATGCAGTGGAGCGACACCTGCCACCGGGAATGTTTAGGATCCTCGGTTCCACCCGGTGTGACAGCTAATGAGGAGGTTAAAGTCCCCCCCAATCTGTCATTGGTGCCTGAGGAGTACCATGATCTTGCCGACATCTTCAGCAAAGATCTGGCACTCACTCTTCCCCCGCACCGTCCGTACGACTGTGCCATTGATTTGATCCCAGGCGCTGAGTACCCGTCCAGCAGGCTGTACAACCTCTCACATCCTGAGCGCGAATCAATGGAGACCTACATCCGGGACCCTTAGCTGCTGGGTTGATCCAGAACTCCACCTCCCCGATGGGTGCAGGTTTCTTTTTTGTGGGCAAAAAAGATGGCGGACTCGTCCATGCATTGACTACAGGGGTCTGAACGAAGTCACGGTTCGTAATCGATACCCGCTGCCTCTGTTAGATTCTATGTTCACGCCCCTGTATGGAGCCCAAATTTTTACCAAATTGGATCTTAGAAATGCGTACCACCTGGTTCGGATCCGGAAGGGAGACGAGTGGAAGACGGCATTCAACACCCCGTTAGGTCACTTTGAGTACCTGGTCATGCCGTTCGGCCTCACCAATGCGCCGCGACGTTCCAGGCATGGTTAATGACGTCTTGCGGAACTTCCTGCACCGGTTCGTCTTCGTATACCTGGACGAAATCCTCATCTTCTCCCGGATCCTGAGACCCATGTCAGCATGTACGTCAGGTCCTGCAGCGGTTGTTGGAGAACCGGCTGTTTGTGAAGGGCGAGAAGTGCGAGTTCCACCGTGCTTCTTTGTCCTTCCTGGGGTTCATCTTTCCAACTCCGTTGCACCCGATCCGGCCAAGGTTGCGGCGGTGAGGGATTGGCCCCAACCGACGAGCCATAGGAAGCTGCAACAGTTCCTCGGCTTTGCTAATTTCTACCGGAGGTTTATAAGGGTTTAAGCCAGGTAGTTGGGTCCCCCTGATGGCCCTGACCTCCACTAAAGTCCCCTTCACCTGGTCGGATCGGTGCAAAGCCGCATTTAGGGAGTTTGAAACGTCGGTTCTCGTCTGCACCCGTTCTGGTGCAGCCCAATCCCAATCACCAGTTTGTTGGTTGAAGTGGATGCCTCTGACTCAGGGATAGGAGCCGTGCTGTCCCAGAGCGGGGAGTCCGACAAGGTTCTCCATCCATTGTGCCTATTTTTCCCGCAGGTTGACCCCGCGGAGCAGAACTATGACATCGGCAATCGGGAACTTGAGGAGTGGAGGCACCTGTTTGGAGGGAGCTGCGGATACCATTTATGGTTTTTCCACGGACCATCGGAACCTGGAGTACATTCGGACCGCCAAGCGTCTGAACCCCAGGCAAGCCCACTGGTCACTGTTCTTCGGGCGATTTGACTTCCGGTTACCTACCGTCCCAGGACTAAGAACCAGCGATCTGACCGCCTCGTCCCGGGTCCATGAAGAGGAGGTCAAGGTCGAGCTGTCAGATCCACCGGAACCTATCATCCCCGAGTCCACTATTGTGGCAGCCCTCACCTGGGACGTGGAGAAGACCGTCTGGGAGGCCCTGACACAGAACCCCGACCCGGGGACCGGCCCTAGGTACAAACTTTACGTCCCACCAGAAGCCAGAGCTGCTGTCCGGGACTTCTGTCACGGGTCCAAGCTCTCCTGTCACCCAGGGGTGCGAAGGACCATGGCAGTGGTCAGGCAGCGCTTTTGGTGGCGTCCATGGAAGCCGATGTCCGGGAGTATGCCTGCACCACCTGTGCCAGGGGTAAGGCAGACCCCCAACGGGCACAGGGTCTCCTCCAAACCGTTACCTGTGCCCCCCCGCCCCTGGTCCCACATCAGCCTGGACTTTGTCACGGGCCTCCCGCCGTCCAGGGCATGACCACCATCCCCACGATAGTGGACCGGTTCTCCAAGGCGGCCCACTTCGTGGCCCTCCCGAAGCTCCCGACGGCCCAGGAGACCTGCAGACCTCCTGGTCCACCACGTCGTGCGTCTGCATGGGATTCCTTCCGATGTCATCTCTGACCGTGGTCCCCAGTTCTCCTCGCTGGTCTGGAGGAGTTCTGTAGAGAGCTGGGGCCTCCGTGACCCTCTCGTCGGGTACCATCCCCAGACCAACGGACAGGTAGAGCGGGCCAACCAGGAGTTGGAACAGGCCCTTCGCTGTGTGACCTCGGCGCACCCTGACGGCCGGAGTAAACCATCTGGCCTGGATCGAGTACGCACACAACAGTCAAGTCTGTCTGCACTGGCCTCTCCCCATTTGAGGTGTGTTTGGGGTACCAGCCCCATTGTTCCCGCTAGTGGAGGGAGAGGTCGGGGTGCCCTCGGTCCAGGCCCATCTGAGGCGGTGCCGTCGGGTGTGGCGCTCTGACCGCTCTGCCCTGCTCAAAGCCCGGATGAGGGCCAAGGCCCATGCAGACCGCCGGCGGTCCCGGCCCCTGCATACCAGCCCGGGCAGGAGGTTGGCTGTCTACGAAGGACATCCCATTGCAGGTGGAGTCCACAAGCTGAAGGATCGGTACATTGGCCCTTTCCCCATCGTCAAGGTCCTCAGTCCTGCCGCGGTGAAGCTGAGGCTGCCAGCTTCACTGCAGATCCATCCTGTATTCCATGTCTCCCGGGTCAAGCCTCACCACACCTCTTCCCTCTGTGCCCCCGGACCAGCGCCGCCTCCTGCCCGGATCATGACGGGGAGCCTGCGTGGACAGTTCGCCGGCTCCAGGACATCCGTCCTAAGGGCCGGGGATTCCAGTATCTGGTGGACGGGAGGGTTATGGACACGAAGAGCGCTCCTGGGTGAAGAGGAGCTTCATCCTGGACCCGACCCTCCTGGCCGACTTCTACCGCCGGACATCCGGACAAACCTGGTCGGGGCGCCAGGAGGCGCCCGTTGAGGGGGGTTCCTGTTGTGTGGGCCGCTGAAGAGGAGGTACTGCTGGCCCACACCAGAGGGCGTCCTGCCTGAAGTGCGGGCTTCAGGCACATGAGGGCGCTGGAGCACCGGGAGTGGCAGTTGTCACTCATCTACAACACCAGCTGACACTCATCATCATCCACACTTCCATAAGAAGCCGGGCAGCATCTTCACCTCACTGCTGAGAAATCGTCTACCGTGAAGTAAACATCTCAGCCTTTGATTTATACAGTTGTAACGTTTTTACTTCTGTACGTACTGACAGTAATCTGAGTTTGCAGGATCTGTACAAACTCCGTGATTGAGAGGTGGAGGTGCTTTCACCTTCGTGTTGAACTGTTTGCTGGGTGTTCATACACCCACCATCACCTGTCTGTTCTTTCTGCCAGCAGTACCCGATCTGACAGCCGGAGGCAGTGGCCACCTGGGGACCCAGTGCTTGGCGGCTCCAGGATTGCTTCAGGTCTGGTGGAGTGGAAGGCGTGTGGGATCCGGCTCTTTTCTGGACAGGCGTCTTCTATCCTCGAGCCTGCTCACACACCACCGTAACTTATTTGACTGGTGATCTCAGTTGTGTTGTCTGTTGCTCTGTTGTGCACATTCACAACATTAAATTGTTATATTTGGCTTATTCCATTGTCCGTTCATTTGCGCCCCCTGTTGTGGGTCCGTGTGGATTCTTGTTGTTTGTCATCTCCCTCAATGACACCATGTTTGCCGTGGACTGCTTTTTTCCGTGTTTCTTGATCATCACCTGTCTTTACCGTGAATTAAAATTGTGAATTTTACCCACCTGTGTTGTTCTCTGCCACTGGGGTCACCAGAATAGAATAGAATAGAATGCCTTTTATTGTCATTATACATGTACAACGAGATTAAAAGCCACTCCAAAATCAGTGCAGGCAAGTAAGAAGAAAAGCAGCAATATCAATAAGTATCAAAAAAATATATATACGATGTAAACATTAGAAGGTAAGATGCATGGTCCTGGATGGTATATACATTGCAGAATAAGTATGTTATTATATACATCGTTAAAAAATGATAAATATTGCACATTATGGGATGGAATGTTGCACATTATCGTCGATGCATGCGGGGAATTCAGGATGGTTACCGCTTTGGGAAAGAAACTGTTTTTGAGTCTGTTTGTTCTGGTCTTAATACACCTGTAGCTCTTCCCTGAGGGCATCAGGTCAAACAGTTCAAAGCCAGGGTGGGAGCTGTCTTTAGTGATGTTTAGGGCTCTGCTAAGGCAGCGGGAGCTGTAAATGTCCATCAGGGAGGGGAGAGGGCAGCCAGTGATCTTTGGGCTGTCTTTATGACTCTCTGGAGCCTCTCCCTGTCTGCAGCAGTACAGCTGCCGTACCATACTGTGATGCAGTATGTCAGCAGGCTCTGAATGGATGCTCAATAGAAGGTCAGCAGCAGGTTGGAGTCTAGCTTGTGCTTCCTGAGTACTCTCAGGAAGTGTAGCCACTGCTGAGCCTTCTTGGTGACTGCGTGATGTTCACAGACCAGGAGATATCATCGGAGATAGGACGCTGAGAAACTTGAGGGTGTGAACCCTCTCCCACATGCTCGCCATTGATGAAAAGGGGGGCTGGGTCGATGCTGTGCTTCCTGTAGTCAGTGATGATTTCCTTGGTTTTCTTGGTGTCAGTGCGAGGTTATTCTCTGACACCCAGGCTGCCAGCTTCAGGACCTCCTGTCTATGAGGCTGTCTCATCACCCTTAGAGATGAGTCCGACCACAGTGTTGTCATCAGCAAACTTGACGACCAGATTTAGTTTTGTTGGGCCCAACTGCAGTCGTAGGTGTAGAGGCGGTATAGGAGGGTGCTCAGCACAGCCCTGTGGGAGGCGATGCTCAGCGTGCGGGTGGAGGAGAGGTGGAGGGTGGGGGCCATGGTCTCACAGTCTGGGGCCGGTTGATCAGAAAGTCCCTTGATTCCAGGCACATGGGGAGAGGGAAGGCCAAGAATGGCCAGTTTGTAGTGAGAATGTCTTGGATTATTGTATTGAAGGCTGAACTGTAATCCCAAAGGAGCATCTGAACATAGCTCTGCTGCTGCTCCAGGTGGCTCAGCGCAGAGTGGAGAGCTACGGTGATGGCATCCTCCGTGGATCTGTTCGCACGGTATGCGAACTGATGAGGGTCAAAGTCTGGAGGAAGATAGACCTTGATGTGCTGGAGAACTTAGTCTCTCGAAGCACTTCATGACTACTGGAGTAAGGGCCACCGGAAGGTAGTCATTCAGGCTGGTGATGGGAGACTTCTTCGGCCACAGGTATTATTGTGGTTGCTTTGAGGCAGGACAGGATAACTGGATAACGCGATAACCAGTCACACTATTCCCCATTTACATACAGTCTATGGTCTACAGTAACTTATAGCTGACTGGGGAGAATGCTTTGTTCAAGTGGATATTGGCAAAGAATGATGATAAACCTGAGATGTTGCTGGTGCAGTCTGCTCTGTTTCCTTCCTCAGTGCTGCCAAATTATGTTTTGCAAAGATTAGATAATGCCTCATTTCTGTTTGTACTATAAAGACTGCATTAGCTTCTCCCTTGAAAGACAGACATTATTAATACGATGGAGGTTGAGTTTATGGAGCAAAAAAAACTCAAGCTAATGTTTTCATGCACGCATCCACATTTCCACTGAAGAACAATGAATGAATGAACAGTAAACCAAAGGCAGGACTTAACAATGTCAGACAATAGTATAAATTTGATTCAATCTTCAGGGACATCAGATTCCAGAGAAGATTTCAGATGACAAATTACTTTATATGGAAACTCGGCAGCGAATAAAACTGTCCTTTGTTATCCTCCTGCACCAAGGAGTCCAACAGAAACACACTGTATGACTTTTACTTGGCCTTGTGTGTTTATCCTAAAAATGTGCAGGAGCCGTCGAGGGCGGAGCTTGAGCAGGAAATGGTGTTTTTGTATGAGAGCAGCAGTGCAGCTGTTATAAAGACTATGACTGGATATTTGTAAAATTCTAATATTATTTATTTACTTATGGCCACAGATGTGTAGTCCAGCAGGGTTTTAACAGATGACTGCTGTTCACTGAATTTACATATTTTAAATATTGGTTGCACATGACATTGAGTTTGCCAACTGTATGAGGCTGAAAGAAGAAAAAAATACACAAATTTTATGCAAGTTGTTTTCTGTTGTTGGATGTTGGAGAAAACTGGATCACCTGGAGGAAACCCACACAAACACAGGGAGAACATGCAAACTCCACACAAAAAGGGCCACAGGCAGTAATTGAAACCCATGACCTTCTCTCTGTGAGGCAACAATGCTAACTAATAAGCTACTGTGCTGCCCCTTCTGAGAGCTACTTTTACAAAATGAAAATGCATACCTGGCGTCACGGGTGGTCCTTATGGTGCATTTTCTCTGCCCTCTGAGTCAGTTGGGACAGCCCTGGATGGGACAGTCTGTCGGTCACCCACCAACCACAATAAATAAATTGCAGGCTACCATGACTACAATTTGTCAAAATATCCAATGTAGATGATTCATATTAATCATATTGATAAACACATGCTTTATCTGATTTTACTAAAATATTGTGAAGGATTCGATTGGTTGATGAAAGGATCTGGGTAAAACGGAAATGATACGTGTAGAGTGTTGACTACTGGACCTAGCTGAGAAAGAGAGTGAGAAGTGAAAAAACTTTGCTGAACTTAAACATGGATATACAGCATTTGTTATGTGTCGGACGCAGCTCAGAGAACCGACCAGCGTTTGAAGGACCCAGTATGAAATAAGCAGAGCACGGTACAAAGGCTAACTGAATTTAATACATAACAGTGATACAAAACAACAAAAGAGTGTGCGGTCTGGGCGTGGTGGTGATACGGTGCGCTCCCAGCAGCGCTAACGGTCCGGAGCCAGAAGCCGTTCGGACCCAAGGACCCCGCCGACACCCCCAGGTGCCGCAACAAACCGAGTCTGTGAAAGAAGGAACCATTATTGGAGTCCACACTCTACACACAGAGAGACCACTCAAAGGTGTACATAAACAGCAAACTGGCTTAATTACTAATCAGCTTCCCAACCTGCAGGGCATGGAACATCCAGTTCACAAACTCCACTGCAGTGGAAGCCGATACATGACTAACGACAGCTCAATATAATAAGGTGTGAGGCACACCACATTTACTGACTGTATAAACGTTAGTCACAAAATCTACGTACCGCAGAGTGTGCTGACGAGCGTGAGACCTCACCCCCTCCTCTTTCACAGACCATGCATCAAACCCTGGAGCGTTCTCTGCATCCACTGATGATGAGATGGCTCCCGAGACGACGATCTCACCCGTCTGGTCACAAGGTCGAGTCTCTGGCAAATACACACTGTATACTCAGTCTTAAATGCCACCATGTTCCATATAGATGCACCACAGCTGTGATCCTGACGAGCCGCAGGTGATCAGGGTGAGGTCCTGATAACCTCAGCAACACAGCCACTCAGTCCCAAATGCAAGCCACCTGGAAGGAAAAACAAAAGACAGAAACAAAAAGGCAGCCAGGCCCCCCAGCCATACAACAGTATTTCTTTAATCAAGGACCACGGAGGATCCTAGATAAGAGTGAAAGAGAGAGTGAAAGAAACTGTGAATTTCAGCGTTACAGATAACTCACGTTTGGTTTGACTTGTGTGTCCTGCTGGTAACAATAATAAATAGTCTCTAGAGAATGTTCATCTTATACTTGCATTTAGTGCATAAAGGAGATGTATGAAGTTTTTAAATCCTATTCAGTAGCCCAGCATTAGAGGTGCATTTAAACTGTGCTCATATACATTTAGCCTGTGCTTGAGCTACAGTCCTACGCTTTGTTCACGTGAGTCAGACATGAGAAGACTGCTCTTTCCTTATCAAACTATGTTATAATTCAGATTCAGCAGTTCCATGTTTTAAATATTCTGGGGCTAGACCGGGATAAAATTCAGCCTTGGACTTTTTGCTCCAGACTGGCTCACGACTACAGTCCATGTGCAGATACTGTGCCAACTCACTTCCCCCGTTGAAGTACATACAGTGCTAGTAGTGCTATGTGACTAAAAATATTAATCCAGGTTTTAAGTATATTTCTTATTGTTACATTGGAAACAAGGTACCAGTAGATTCAGTAGATCCTCACAAATCCAACAAGACCAAGCATTCATGATATGCACACTCTTAAGGCTATGAAATTGGGCTATTAGTAAAAAAAAAAAATAGTAGAAAAGGGGGTGTTCACAATAATAGTAGCATCTGCTGTTGACGCTACAAACTCAAAACTATTATGTTCAAACTACTTTTTTAGCAATCCTGTGAATCACTAAACTAGTATTAGTGTATAACCACAGTTTTTCATGATTCTTCACATCTGTGAGGCATTAATTTGTTGGTTTGGAACCAAGATTTGCTCATTTATAGTGTACTTGGGGTCATTGTCTTGTTGAAACACCCATTTCAAGGGCATGTCCTCTTCAGCATAAGGCAACATGACCTCTTCAAGTATTTTGACATATCAAACTGATCCATGATACCTGGTATGCGATATATAGGCCCAACACCATAGTAGGAGAAACATGCCCATATCATGATGCTTGCCCCACCATGCTTCACTGTCTTCACTGTGAACTGTGGCTTGAATTCAGAGTTGGGGTCGTCTCACAAACTGTCTGCGGCCCTTGGACCCAAAAAGAACAATTTTACTCTCATCAGTCCACAAAATATTTCCTCCATTTCTCTTTAGGCCAGTTGATGTGTTTTTTGGCAAATTGTAACCTCTTCTGCACATGTCTTTTATTTAACAGAGGGACTTTGTTGGGGATTCTTGCAAATAATTAGCTTCACACAGGCGTCTTCTAATCGTCACAGCACTTACAGGTAACTCCAGACTGTCTCTGATCATCCTGGAGCTGATCAATGGGTGAGGCTTTGTCATTCTGGTTATTCTTCTATCCATTTTGATGGTTGTTTTCCATTTTCTTCCACGTGTCTCTGTTTTTTTTGTCCATTTTAAAGCATTGAAGATCATTGTAGATGAACAGCCTATAATTTTTTGCACCTGCGTATAAGTTCTCCCCTCTCCAATCAACTTTTTAATCAAACTACACTGTTCTTCTGAACAATGTCTTGAACGTCCCATTTTCCTCAGGCTTTCAAAGAGAAAAGCATGTTCAACAGGTGCTGGCTTCATCCTTACATAGGGGACACCTGATTCACACCTGTTTGTTCCACAAAATTGACAAACTCACTGACTGAATGCCACACTACTATTATTGTGAACACCCCCTTTTCTACTTTTTTTTTTTTACTAATAGCCCAATTTCATAGCCTTAAAGTGTGCATATCATGAATGCTTGGTCTTGTTGGATTTGTGAGAATCTACTGAATCTACTGGTACCTTTGTTTCCCATGTAACAATAAGAATATACTCAAAACCTGGATTAATATTTTTAGTCACATAGCACTACTATTATTCTGAACACTACTGTATAAACACCACAAGCCCTTAATAATATCCTTTTATATTTTGAGCCTTGAATAAAATAAATGACGACACAGTATGGTGCTCATTTGCTCTTAAGAAGGATGCTGGAGAAAGGATTTAAGATTGAGGTGTTTATCACTCAGAAGACAAGTTTCAAGATCTGACTTAGATTTCACTGCCAAAATGGGCAAATTTTCAACATTACATAAATCAATGAAATTTCATTGATTCTAAACTAAAAAAAAGTTCTCAGGAATTCAGATCTGCAAAGAAAAATACAAAAATGTTGATAGTTTAACAGCCATGAACAATTTATTAAAGGCACTGACAATGCTCAAACATAAAGGCCCTGTCGGCTCGATGTTTTCGTCGTTCGCTCATACGAGGTCTGTCAGAAAAGTATCGGACATTTTTATTTTTTTCAAAAACCATATGGATTTGAATCACGTGTGATTGCATCTGCCAAGCTTGAACCTTCGTGCACAAGCGTGAGTTTTTTCATGCCTGTCGGTTGTGTCATTTGCCTGTGAGCATGCTTTGAGTGAGCAGTGGTCCACCCCCCTCGTCGGATTTTCATTGCGAGGAAAATGTCTGAACGATTTGGAGCTTTGCTGCATCAAATTTTTCCAGAAACTGTGAGAGACCTCCAGGTGGACACCTTTTCGGAAAATTCTGTTGGCTTTCAGGGACGATTTTATGGGGATTACACAGATTAAGGAGTGCTCCAGCCGGTTTAAAGACCGCCCACAGCTGCTGAGAGTGCGCCGCGCTCCAAGCGCTGATCGACAGGCTGAATCAACCAGATCATTTCCAACGTGAAGGCTTTGTTGATCTGGGATGTCGTCTGACTTCCACAAAAAAAGGAAGAAGGCGTGGACATCAGCACTTTTTTGGCACATTCCACTGTTAAAGGTGTTTTTTTTCATGGAAAGAAAAGCGGACGGATGCGCCACCGTGTTGGTCTCACAGGACGGCTTTGAGATGGCTTTCAGATGGCTGTCGGTGGGTTTTCAGTCGTGTGACTAACCGAGAAAATTGTGCATGAGCTGGACATGCCAGAACATGTCCTGTGAGGCTTTGTCACGGCGTTGCTTTGCGCCACTGTGACGCGGGGAATTCCTCCGCACGTCTGTCTCAATGTGCCAAAAAAGTGCTGATGTCCACGTCTTCTGCAATTCCTGTGCTAGTCAGAGGACGTCCTGGATAAAACACAGTGTCCAGTTTGGAAATGAACGGCACATTCCACTGTTACAGGAGTTTCTGTCATGGAAAGAGGAGCGGAGGAATTCCTCGCGTCATGGTGGAGCTGCAAAGCAACCGCCGTGATGAAGCCTCACAGGACATGTTCTGGCATGTCCAGGCTCATCCACAACTTCTCGGTTAGTCACACGACTGAAAACCCACCGACAGCCGTCTGAAAGCCGTCCTGTGAGACCAACACGGAGGTGGTTTTGTCCCGCGCCATGAACGGCACGGTGGCGCATCCGTCCGCTTTTCTTTCCATGAAAAAAAAACTCCTTTAACAGTGGAATGTGCCGAAAAAGTGCTGATGTCCACGCCTTCTGCCTTTTTTTGTGTAAGTCAGACGACGTCCCGGATGAACAAAGCCTTCACGTTGGAAATGATCTGGTTGATTCAGCCTGTCGATCGGCGCTTGGAGCACGGCGCGCTCTTAGCAGCTGTGGGCGGTCTTTAAACCGGCTGGAGCACTCCTTAATCTGTGTAATCCCCATAAAATCGTGCCTGAAAGCCAACAGAATTTTCCGAAAAGGTGTCCACCTGGAGGTCTCTCACAGCTTCTGGAAAAATCTGATGCAGCAAAGCTCCAAATCGTTCAGACATTAATTCGCAATAAAAATCCGACGAGAGGGGTGGACCACTGCTCACACAAAGCCTGCTCACAGGCGAATGACGCAACCGACAGGCGTGAAAAAACTCACGCATGCGCACGAAGGCTCAAGCTTGGCTGATGCAATCACACGTGATTCAAATCCATACGTTTTTTGAAAAAATAAAATGTCTGATACTTTTCTGACAGACCTCGTATGAGCTGTTCTGCCGTGAGTTGCCCTGATTTGTACTTATTCGTACTATGTGTGAAGGGGCCCTAACAAATGTAAATACACATCTCTCCTTTTAGCTCAATAATTGTCAATACTACATGAGAACTTGAAACACATTTATCACAGTTGATAGAGGAAGAGAAATAACAGTAAACATTAAGCAAAAACAATTAGTTAATCCATTCTTAAATCGCAACATGTTGTGTGACTTGGATGCACGAGAGGAATCTACATGATTCTCTGACAGATGATCCAGTAGAGAAACCTCCTTCCTACTGAATCTTTCCTCCCCATACCTCTTCACAACTAATTCATTAAACTTGTTCCTAAAGAGAAATGTATGTTTCTTAGCACAATGTGTGAGATACTAATGATAGTACATAGTATATTGTGATTTTTCAGGTGAACACCAGGACCCAAAATTCAATTCTGCAAAAGGACTTGTGATCTTCATCTACAATGAAAACTGACAAAATGCAAGTTTTTCTTTTTTTTTTTTAGAAAATGATTTATTTTTTCCACACATTTGCATTTCACAGTAGGTGGACTCAAGCTTTTACACTGTAAAATATACTAAGTTGACTTTACTAAAAAACATGCAAACTTGCTGCCTTAAAAAAGTAATTTGTGTTGTCTTAAATGTATCAGATTTGCTTAATTATTGTGAGTGTGCAGTACTCAAATTAATTTAAATAATTGGATAATAGTAACTTGTTCATTTTGATTTAGCAGTTCTCAAATAAACTTAAAAACCTAAATTATAGTAACTTGTTTATTTTGAGTTTGCAGTACTAAAATACAGTGGGGAAAATAAGTATTTGATCCCCTGTCAGTTTTGCAGGTTTTCCCCACCTACAAAGAATGGAGAGGTCTGTAATTTTTATCATAGGTACACTTCAACTGTGAGAGACAGAAACTAAAAAAAAAAAAAAAAAATCCAGAAAAGCACATTGTATGATTTTTTAAAATACTTTATTTGTATGTTACTGCTGCAAATAAGTATTTGAACACCTATCAACCAGCAAGAATTCTGGCTCTCACAGACCTGTTAATTTTTCTTTAAGAAGCCCTCTTATTCTGCACTCTTTACCTGTATTAATTGCACCTTTTTGAAATTGTTACCTGTAGCACTCGCCCCTTACTACACGGACTTGTCTCTGCAGGCAGACCTGTGCTCCACTCTCACACACCACACACACACACACACACACACACACACACACACACACACACACACACACACACACACACACACACACACACACACACACACACACACACACACACACACACGGACTAATCTCACTGTGCTTGGCTTGATTCTAGCTCACGTTGTTCTCTTTTCTTCAGCTTGCCTCTATTTCGGTTTGTATGATATTTAAAGTTACTTGGTGAAGTTGTTTTGTAACTTGCCCGGTGCAGTTCACAAGTTGAAAATTTTTTTTAACCGTATGCTTGCTCTTAGTTTGGCTGCTGATATAAAGTCAGTTGGAAAACTTTGTTCGTACTGAACACAGTGCTTTTGAGAAGAATACAGTGAACAAGACTGACATATTATTTCCCTGTTTCTCATCACTGGATGTTTGCATGAATCACCAAGTTCACACAGATCATTAAAAAATAGACACACACTAAAACATTGCAGCTGTATTTAGTTATGTCCACTTGCTACCTCTCTTTAACATAAAGAGCTCTTACAAGTTTTGGATGTTGAACTCAACTTTACAAGTTGAGTTGAGATGTAAAGTTGAGTTACACTTACACACATACACACATATAGTTGAACGCACATATAGTTGAACGCACAAAGTGGCCTATATTAATATTTTTATTGTATATGGCTGCATCCAGCATCTGAAACTTTCTCACTGCTGTTCATAAAATAAATATAATAATATTATAATTATAAAAATTAAGCTTTATATACTGTATACAGGCTTTTATAGGCTTTGAATACAGTAGATATTTTAACTGTTACACAGCGCACGCGTGCGCGCGCGCGCACACACACACACACACACACACACACACACACACACACACACCACACACACACACACACACACACACACACACACACACACACCTTAATCAACATTGTTTAACTTTGTGTGGGGAAAAAAATGCCAAGAACATTAGGTAGTAAAAATAAATAAAAAAATAAAAAAGCACAGTTTGATCATAAAATAAAAAAGAAAGAAAGTTGTGTTGAGTATGACAACTCTTATTCATGCATACTTAGTAGTTCATAATTTCCTACGTCATCGAATGCCAGTTCTGAGGCTAGTCTCTTATTCATTCATACACTTAAGATTATTCATGTTCTGAGTTCATGAAAAAAAAAACTTGTTCTGTAAATAGTTCCTTTACTATTGTAATCAAAAACATTGACTATCATTTGTGAGGCTGTTCATAAATATTCATTTATATATACTTAGGAATATTCATGTTTTGAGTTCATAAAAACAGTGTTCTGTAAATATTTCTCTTACTTTTGTGATCAAAACATTGATTTGAATCTCAGTTTTGAGGCTGTTCTGTAAATACTTTTCAAATAAATAATAAATATAGCAACTTCTGATCAATCCATATCAATTTCAGACTTAAAATAATGCACAGATTTAAGCCCCACCCATTTTTGGTTAAACCATGCCCACTTCTGGTTTAAGCCCCGCCCACTCTAAGTACAGATATGGATACAGATAATTTAGATGGTTGAACAGATACAGATAGTGGTGTACTCGCTCATCCCTAGCTACAGCTAGCCGCTAACTTTTAATATTGACTCCGGTACACTGTCAGCTCTGGAGTTTCATCAGGAAGGGCATCTGGCATAAAACCTGTGCCAAATGCCAATGTGGATCTGGCTGTATCTGCTGTGGTGACCCCAAACAAAAAAAAATGGGTGCAGCTGAATGGACAACAACAACATTGTCAGCTACTGACAAGCCAGTTTTGTGTTTAAGCACCGCCAACGCTTCTGAGTAAAAACAAAGGAGATCACAAACCCAACACAAACAACGAGTCAGAGATTCTGTCTTTGAGTGTCCTGTCCACTGCTGTAAGGAAGAATCATTTACTTTCAACATGGAACAGTACAGACGTGTTGCAGAAGACATTAAAAGCAAAGCAGTTTTGACTTATGGTTTTTAATTTTTAACCAAGCTAATTCTGGACAGTTTATCGAGTGAAAAACAGGTTTGAAAGAGCACTGGTAGTCCAAACATGGGCTCACCATTTACGTGTGCGGGTAGGAATGCGCAAAATAAATGAGGCAGATCTGTGCATGTCTGAAGGAACGCCCCAAAGGACACTTGGTACGAAAAATTTATTTTTCTAATATGGCTTAAATGGAATACATCAAGTAAAGCATGTCTTCCAATCTCAAAGTACTACTTACTTATTTAAAAGGAGTGTTCATAACAGTTTGAAAATTGAGTTTGGTTACCTTAACATTCTTAATTAATTTATACATTAGCATTTACAGTGTACAAAACTGGGGATACAGCACTTCCCAATGGCTTATCTGCTTTATCTTGTTTTGTTGATTAAAATGGTATATAACACATGCATGTCAGTACCATACTTAATGCCATATATTAAAATAAATGTAAGTCTTACCTTTGTTTGGAGAACTCATCGCCACTTTTTTCACCAGACTTTGTGAGACACCAGGTCACTTACAAACCGGAAAGATAGAGGAATCCTTAAAAACGATACCGTGCAAAACAAGATCTTATACATAATAGGTTTAAACCTTAAATGTATCAATGTTTTGATGCTGTGTGATACAGACCTCCTGACATCATGAAGCGCAAAACTTTTTGTTGCCTGTTTTTGACATAAATTGCCAATTAATGAGTACAAAAATGCATCATATATACTTTTACACACACCATTGGAAGGAAGACCATTTTGCTCTAGATAGACATGTTGATTATTAGTTTTGTCTATTTATATCACACTGAGAATTTTTTCACACTTGTGGCAGTAACTTGTAAGTCACACCTTGAACCTTGTCATAGGCGGTGAAACTGTCATGGCATTGTCAGGCTGGCACTTGGGACGAGTGAAATAATCTATGGGTGGGCTTTGTGTCTCTGGTGAGATCATCTCCACAGGAGATGATGTACTGAGCCTGCTGCTGCCTATCACATACCTGGACATGAAAAGTAGAGGAAAACAACAGTATAATGATCTGAACAATGGACAAACATTTTTTACAGCTCAACATAATATATAACCAATAAAGCATGACAAAAGAGGACATACTTGTGATTTGTGTACTGCATCATGAGTAATATGTATGCAGGTGTTTTATTGTCACAGTGGTTTATCAGTGTCTTGTTAGTTTTAACTGTATAATGTGAAACTGTTGAAAGGACAATAAACCATAAACACTCTCAGGAAAAAAATATGTAAAGCATACATATTTTTTATGTTGTTAGATCAATGTCCTTCATGGACAAAGTGGACTCTGGGCTCAAAGAAAGGTGCATGTTGACACTTTAAACACTTTAACTTGGGTGAACTGATTTGGGGGAAGTCATTACAGGTCGAAATGAAAATAGCAGATCTACATGCTCAAACCATATCACTTTGCAATATGTGAGTTGTAAGCTTGTAGATGTGCAGTTCTATGTAGCATAAAATAGTGCTTAAGTGGTTATTAATAAATGCAACTAATCAGTTAATCAGGATATGAATATGGTATTGTTTTTCAATACTTTAGACAATAGATTTAGTTGTAACACAAAGGGATGCGCGAGTACACCTGTATCTGTATCTGTTCAACCATCTAAATTATCTGTATCTGTATCTGTACTTGTAGTGGGCTGGGCCTAACCGGAAGCGGGCGTGGTTTAACTGGAAATGGCTTGAGCTTAAATTGGTACATTATTTTAAGTCTGAAATTGATTTGGATTGATCAAAAGTTGCTATATCTATTGTTTATTTGAAAGCTATTTACAGAACAGCTGCAAAATTGAGATTCAAATCAATATTTTTGATCACAAAAGTAAGAGAACTATTTGTAGAACAAGTTTTGTATGAACTCAGAACATGAATATTCTTAAGTGTATGAATGAGTAACAGAACAGCCTCAGAATTGAGAGTCAATGTTTTTGATTACAATAGTAAAGGAACTATTTTACAAAACAAGTTTTTTTTTTATTATATAAACACAGAACATGAATATTCTTAAGTGTATGAATGAATATTTACAGAACAGCCTCAGAATTGAGAGTCAGTGTTTATGATCACAATAGTAAAGGAACTATTTTACAAAAGTTTTTTTTTATAAACCCAGAACATGAATATTCTTAAGTGTATGAATGAGTAACAGAACAGCCTCAGAATTGAGATTCAATGTAGTAGGAAATTATGAACTACTAAGTATGCATGAACAAGAGTTGTCATACTGAACACAACTTTCTTTTTTTTAAATTTTATGATCAAACTGTGATTGTTTTTCAATTATTTATTTATTTTTACTACCCAACATTCTTGGCATTTTTTCCACACAAAATTAAACAATATTGATTTAGGTGTGTGTGTGTGTGTGTGTGTGTGTGTGACTGAGGGAGAGAGGGAGAGGTTGCTCCACTTACCAATTTATTTTTTATGAACTGCAGTGAGAAAGTGTCAGATACTGCATGCAGCCATATTCAATAAAAATATTAATATAGGCCACGTTGTGTGTTCAGCTATATGTGTGTAAGTGGTCTGTAAGACTGCTTTTTTTTTTTTAATGATCTGTGTGAACTTGGTGATTCATACAAACATCCAGTGATGGCAAACAGGTAAATAATATGTCAGCCTTGTTCACTATATTCTTCTCAAAAGCACTGCGTTCGGTACGAGCAAAGTTTTGCAACTAACTTTATATCACCAACAAAACGAAGACAAATGGTCAAATAAGTAAATAAATAAATAAATAAAAAACCCGACCGGAGTGGAGGCAGTGACCGACGATGCGACATGAGCCGTTTTCAGCTCTTTCTTGTCAAAAGCATCGCATACTGACAGAGCAACGTGGAGCAGAATCCAGACCAGCACAGAGAGAGATCCTGTCTGTGTATGAGAAGCTGCAGAGAGACGTGTCTGTGTAGGGAGGGGTGGGCGCTGTGTGTGACTGGCCAATCACAGAGCGTGAAGACAGTTAGCCAATGAGAATTTTCCTTCAGCACAAGCACAGATATTGATGAGTTTTATTCGGATCACGCTCGTGCTTGTCAAAAATGCTTTATCCGTACCGGATACCCGTCTGAAACGAGTATCAGGCTCAACCCTAGTAACACACCACACTATGCCAGTGTTAAATTAACACCGACAGTAAACATATGGTCCCACTCTGACCAGACCAGACCGCTAGCCATAAGTTTCACTCACAGATCCAAAATTTAGATAGAGTTGAGGCTGACACCTGTTCGGTTGCTAATGAAATGACTTTAAACAGTTAGGAAGCATAGTACCACACTATGCCAGTATGCTAGTCATACAAGAGGGAGAATCTGCATCTTAAGTCTGGACTTGAAAGTCTCAACAAAATCTGACTGTTTTATTGACGCGGGGAGATCATTCCACAGAACAGGGGCACGATAAGAGAAAGCTCTGTGACCTGCAGACCCCGAGAACACAGAGCCTGGGCCGGTACATAGGGTTTGATTAGGTCAGCTAAGTAGGGAGGTGCTAGTCCGTGAATAATTTTATAAGTTAATAGCAGAACCTTAAGATCCGACCTCACAGAGACACATGCCACAAAAGACTGACTCACAGAGGTATATAGATCCAAACAAGCTGTTTGGTGAAGATTCTTATGGCTACCTGGCTCTACTAAGCTCCAGAAATTCTGAGAAAGCTGCCAGGACTTTAACAGCACATTATTTTGAAGGTTTATAACCTCAATTTCCATTTCTACAGGATCAACAAAGAAAAGTTCAGCCATCTGTCTTGAAATCTCACTTATGTCTACATCCATGAAAGGGTTGGTCGTAAATGTTAGGGTTCAAGTTTTTCAAATTCACCGAATCTATCAGCAAATTCCTGTCCAAGCCTTGACAGTAGGTCACAATACTTGGGGAAACATTTAAAATGCTGGCTGCACCTGTCTGACTTTCCAGTATCTTTGAGATACAGGGGAAGTGCTGAAACCTCTTGTTTTCACTTGCTGAATGTACAATGGCAATTTTGCACTGAATGCCTTGACTGCACTGATCATTTCACATATGCTTCTTTTTTCCCTTGTAACTGTGTGTTCAGGTGGTTAATTTTCTCAGTTACATCTGCCAGGGAAAGCAAGATCAAGTAGCCACTCTCCATCAGATAACAGGGTTGTATCCTCTTCCCTCATTTCCATAAAAGTCTTGATTTCATCCAGCAAGGAAAGAAAGCTCTCTAGTGTCTTACCCCAACTTAGTCATCTGACTTCAGTGTGGAAGAGGATATCCCAGTACGCCGCAGAGCATTCCTCCAGGAACAACTTTGCTTTGCTCGAATGGAACAGGTGCCATGACATGGTCAAATCCCATAACATTTGCGCATATGGCTTGTTGGTGAAAGATGCAATGATAGCTCAGAAATTTGAGGTCCGCTTTGCAGTGTGCAATAAATCCTGAGTGACGGCCTGTCGACGCAGGTGCTCTGTCAGTTGTTACAGACACCAGCTTTTCAACATGGATCTCTTTTCTAGTAGTAGTCCTCAAGTAGTCCTTCACTGCATTGTAAATATCAACTCCCCTGGTTGTAGTTTTCAGTGGAAGTGAGGTTAAAAACTCCTCTTTTGTGGAAAAGTCTTCAAACCATCCAAATGAAAATAGCTAGCTGGGCTGTATCACTGGAGTCGAGAGACTCATCACACTGAACTGAAAACCATTTGCACCTGTTCATGTCCGATTCCAATTGCTTGAGGTTTCTAGGATTTACAGAAAGTGTGCAATAATTATTTAAACAAAATTAGGCAGGTGCATAAATTTTGGCACCCTTTTCATTTTAATGATTTTAATACATTTAGCACTAATTATTGGAACACAAAATTGGTTTGGTAAGCTCACTGACCCTTAACCTCCTTACACAGGTGAATCCAATCATGAGAAATGGTACAACCCCAATTCGAATTAAGTTGGGACGTTCTGTAAAATCTAAATAAAAACAGAATACAGTGATTTGCAAATCCTCTTCAACTTATATTCAATTGAATACACCACAAAGACAAGATATTTAATGTTCAAACTGATAAACTTTATTGTTTTTGTGCAAATATTTGTTCATTTTGAAATGGATGCCTGCAATACGTTTCAAAAAAGCTGGGACAGTGGTATGGTTACCGCTGTGTTACTTGACCTTTCCTTCTCACAACACTCAATAAACATTTGGGAACTGAGGACGCTAATTGGTGAAGCTTTGTAGGTGGAATTATTTTCATTTTACACAACGTCCCAACTTCATTGGAATTGGGGTTGTGTCAATGGCAGAACTGTGTGTGTGTGTGTGTGTGTGTGTGTGTGTGTGTGTGTGTGTGTGTGTGTGTGTGTGTGTGTGTGTGTGTGTGTGTGTGTGTGTGTGTGTCAGAGAGAGACAGTACAGAGCCTGGGGAATCATGGGAGTGTTCTGTTTGACAAGAAAATCCTGAATCAGCTGAGTAGAATGAGCGGCTGCAGAACTTCCATATTCAGTTGTGAGAAAATAATGTTGGATAGTTTTTGCATGGATCTCGTATATGACAAAAGTGAATTGAAAACAGTGATTTAAAAAAGTAGAGCCCCAATGACAAATACAAAACCTCACTTTACGCTTGCACTGCTTCACCTTAGGTAGCTTTGGTGTCTATGGTCCCCTCTGACAGGTTGTTGCTAATCTGTTAAGTTTTTAGTAATCCCTTCACTTGCATCTTCTTTCTCAATACCACAGCACTCTACACCTGGTGTGTTCTGGTTTAATGCAAAGGATAGATGCCATTCAGATTACTTGATATTGTTCAGCCCACAACACACCCATGCCCAATGGCCATGGTAAATCCAGCTCCATTGTTCAAATTTGTGTCTGTATTTCAGGCCTCTTAAATAGCTTTGTGCACATGGACATGCCCCTTTTGGATTTGCGGCCACTGCACAATTTGTTTTTACAGCCACCTTCAAGATAGGGCCCTTATTGTCTGAGAGCTATGAGTCCATTCCTTTGACATGCCTCTTATGGATTTGCACCCACTGCACAACTTGTTTTTGCAGCTGTCAATATAAGACCCTTATTATCTGAGAGCTATGTCAGTTCCTGAACAGAATTACATTTTCAAGTTACGGAAGAAATCAAACAAGACAAGGAACAAACTGACTAAATGCGTTAAATGTAGTTTTCGTCAATAAGTGCTCGAGGTGTTTTTTTGTTTTGTTTTTTACAGTAGCTTCAACTGAAATGGGATTTAAAGGATGAGAGGTTACTACTGAAGGCAGCGAACTGAAACAAACACCTGAATGGGAAGAAGAAAGGAAGAAAAAGAAACTGGAAGAAAAAGAATTAAACAGAGATTCCAAAATGTGCAAATATCAGCTATTGCAATGGCCATGACCTCTGACTTTATCAAGGTATGTGCATCCACTTTTAAATTACTGAAAACAATTAATATAAATGGTTCAGTGTTAATATAAATGACCATTAACATCTCGATCTATAACTTTCTCTGAATAATCACCAAATTATAATGACTTCCCAGAGTTATAAAAGAGATTATTTTTAGGTTTTCAAATTATTGCGCGATCCTTGTCTTTCACAATATATAATGTGTTTGTGTGGCTTTTCTGCATATGTTATATGTAACTGAAACTTATACAGACTTAATGTGTGAGTCAAATTATTTCTTTGATACGAATTTCACAAGGCTCTAGTGAACACAGTCCGATAATGAATCATGACCATGGTACTGCCAAATTCACCATATTTTACCCATAACACAGATCTCAGTAACCACTGAGGTTAGAGAGTAGATTTTGGTGTTATGTTACAGTAATTATCTACTTAGGTTCTCATGAAAATTAATGTAACTTATTTTGACCCTTGACAATATATAAGACCTTTTCAATATATAAGCAAAAAACTGAACAGAAAGTAAAGAGCTGCTATTTATTGAATACCTATTTTAAGACTCCAGCACGGCTGTAGTGCATGTGGATGTACTCTTTTCAGTCCTGTGTGTCTGCCCGTAGGTCCACATGTGAACTAAATAACTACAAGAGTTTTGATCCAATTTGGACCAAACTTGGTGGAATGACTGGGGGTCATCAGAGGTCAAAGTTCAGAGCCAGTGTGGATTACAGATGGTGGAAACATTAGGTGGTGGTCAAAGATGAAGTGGTTTAGTTTTGGACAGAACTGATCAAATTTCAAAGAAAGAAAAGTAGAAGGAGTAAGTTCTACAGAGGCTGTGAGGACCACTGGGTCAGATACTATAGAGTCTAAGAATTTACATGAATTTGTGGATGTTGCACTCTGAATGCATCTTAAAAAATGTTTAATTCATAATAACATAGTGAAGACAGGAAACAGATTTATAGTTTGACAATAATTTGACACCAAAATAAAGACATTTATGTCATGCTACCTGTCAGGTTTAACCCCTTTTTTACCTACACATACAAAAAATTACTCAACGGAAACAGACAGAGAAATTTCTTTTTGTGGCTTTGCGCAAAGGGGAAGAGCTCAACAGAACCTGCTGTGCGGCTTATTCTGAAGAGGTCCTCAACTCTGCAGCCTTTTATTGAGACACAAACGGGTGGTTACAGGGTGAATCATTCATTAACATACACGTGATCGTATGATGCACTTTGCAAGCAGACAGACACAAGACACTTCAAGGCTGTGGAACATTCTGCTCCTCTGACTAATCAGTTTCTGCTGGCACAGGGACATGCAGTCCTTGATCAAGCCTCTGTCTGCAACCTTGACGGTCTTGGAATGTTTAAGCAACTATTCTTACAGGGTTCATCTCAGGTTGTGGTAATGAGAGAATTAATAAGGAATAAGGAAAATATAAAAGAGCAGATGTAATAAATAATAATAATAATAACATGTTTGTACATTACATTTTATCTAACATATCCCTCCTGTTTATCGTTTATTACATCTCAGCCTCATCCAATACATTAGTCACAACCGCTTGTTACGAACATTTCCAGTTGTAACCTCATAGACGAAAGCGGAGATGAATATAGTAACCAAAAACAGGAAGACAAAATGACAGTGAACCAATGATAAAGATTTCAAAACCTTATATGGTGTCTTTTATTGTTTACAGGGCGATGTCAAAACCTCAGGAATATTGACCTCGTAATCAGGTGGTTGATACGGCTAGGCATAGGGCGATTGGCAGACACCATATTCTGGTTCCTGCTCAATATCATCGACCGGCAATGGTTGGAAATAGGTAGTCTCTCGATTGGAGGTCTCGCTGTATGACATTACATTGGACAAAGGTGTTGGAGACTAATTTCATAATCATGGAACAGAGGCAAGGCACTATGCAGCAAAATAAGAGTGCAAAAACTGCAACAATGATCAATAGAGGGATCAAAGCTCGTAGTAGAAGTTGCCACCAAGTTCCTGATGTAAACCATGACCAGAAACTCCAGCTAGGCGATGACATTGCTGCTTGGACAGAGTCACAGACCTCTGTCATCTCTTGTAGGGCTCGGGTGATGGCACCCCCATCAGCTGTATTGTCCGGGATAAAGTTGCAGCATGCTGTGCCCAACAAAGCACACACTCCACCGGAGGGTGCGGTCAGCTGATCAAGAACCATACAGTTTTGTAGTACCATCAGTCACAGGGCCCTAATTTCCTCGGTGGTTGCGTTGGCCATCTCAAGTGTGGAGTTCATGAATTGCAAAAACTTCCAGCGGGTGAACTCAACTTCTAGAGCTACGAGGTTGATCCCAACATGTGGAAGCATGCCGAATAGTGACCTCCATCCCTGACTGAATATTCTTTTATCACTAGGAATATGGCTGGTATCAGACAGTTCTCGTTTAATGCGAACATTATGTGGTTCACAGAACTTGACGGTGGCCTTGAACCATTGATCTTTAGGAGTATGTACTACTGGTTCATGTAAATTAATCATTCCACATCTTCCACCCCAGTTGAGAGGAAGATGAATGTAAACGTTGGTCCCGCATAGCCAGTAGTAATCAGTGAGGACTCTAGTGCCCTTCTGGGTTGGCGCTATGGCTGCACAGTGACAGCACTTAGCGTAAGGGGCCTGGGTGGTGTCACACCAGAAACGGTCTACGTCCCTGACGAGGTGGGCCTTGTTCCACTGGGTCTTATCCTGTTTACAGGTTTTATTTCTGTCGCATTCATTTTTTGCTGTTTGATTTACATAATCGCAGAAGGTGTAGGTTAAATTGCAGGAGTGAGGTGGAAGCCACCCAAGTAGGTTTGAGCCATTCCCAGTTACGCAATAATCAAAGCTATGATAAGGCGTTAAATCAGTTATCAGTAGGGCGTCCTGCATCTGGGGCCATGATAACATAGGAGGTAAACCGGAACCGGTACAGTTCTTTCCCTCCAAGGGGAGACGCAGTGGTTTTGTTCAGAGGTACAGAATAATTTCCTGGGTAGGTTGACAGGCCTATCAAACAATCAGTATTAGCTCGAGACGCTGGAGTAGCATGTAGTCCATTATGTGTGGTGGAAACAGGCATATGTGTACAGACATAACAGTTGGTACAGTTCACTAGATGTGAAGTGTAATTTACATAGCGCCACCATATGTTGGTGTGGTAAGGATGTTGTGGTTAATCAGGGTGGTCGATGTATCGTATTTCCCCCCAGGTGAGAGGTTGAACGGGAGCTGATTCATCAGGAGTGGTTTCAGACGGAGGATGTCATTCCCACATCTGCCAGAAGAGGTGTCCCAGTAGACAGGAACATGCTGAGATCACAACACACCAGACTGTCTGCCAGACTCACCCACAACCACGGCGCTTGGCACGTGGGTTGGGTGTACTCTGCGGATCAGTCATTGGTGCTAGGCCGCAGCGCCACCTATAGACCACTCTAAGTGAGTAAGGATCTCCCTGCTTCACTGATGTTGAGACGAGACACCACTATACGGTGAATCCCCTTTGTAGTCAGACTTCCCCTTACTCGTTTGTGGTAATAGGCACACACTGCAGCTTACAGTGACTTAGATGTATCCATAATGGTCTTTCAGCGATCTTCATGGCTGTTGGTGTGGTCAGCAACAATTGGAACGGGCCTTCCCACATGGGCTGGACCAGTTTTTCCTTTTTATGGCCTTGATAAAAAGAACTGTTTAAATAAGAATTCGTTAATTCAGCTGTAGAACTGCTTCAATTAAAATACTGGCTTTAGATAATCCTCCGTTAGGTTGTAGGATTACTTCGCTAAAAGCAGAATTAGTGTAAGTCAAAGAATTAGTTTGGAAAATCAGAAACAGTAAAAATTCAAAATTAGACAATTGTCATAAATTAGAATCCAAATGAATTTGATTTTAGAGATGTGCTATCTCAATTTATTAAAGTGAAGGAGTTAATCACTAACACTTTTTTTTTCAATTGGAATCAGAATCGTACCAGCGTAATCAGTTTAAGTGATCAAAAATCTTTAAACGACGCAATAAGTTTCATTGATCACTGTCAAGTATTCACAAAAGGAAGCTGGTCAACTACAAATTCGGCTTAATGCCTTTGAAGCCAAAAAGGATGCAATGCGGTCCTTCACCTGTAGGTGGGATCACTTGTTCAATAGGCTTGGAGTCTCAAGGAGGGGAGGGGGTTCCCCCACTCGCTTCCTGTCTTGTCCGCAGTTCCAAGCGGGCTTTTCTATCGACACGTTTGAGAATAAATAAATTTGAAAAATTATCTTCTGGTCTACGACTGTGTTTAAGCACTGCAACCTTTTACGATGCTCTTCAACAGGGGCTTTGTGACTTTCTGAGGTTTTTCGAGTGAGTTAGCAGGGTTAGCTTTTCGTAGCGTGGCCTAACTTAGCTTATGTACTGTCGTGCTGTTAAATTTTATCGTGTTCAAAATTTAAAGTCGGTAGGCGGACTCGACGTTTCTGTTCGTTAGCTTCCCTTCAATTGATCGACGTTAGTTTGCGCCGGCGAATTTAATCGTTTCTTATTTTAAAGGTAAGTTAGCTCGCGTGTTAGCGGCTAATAGTTGGTTGGCTGCTTTTTAGCGCGCCGATATGAGGCTGTAGCTTGTCACGGGTCATAAATCACGTTCGCTTTCCAGCTTGGCTGAAGCATATACTTGAGCCAAAAGAATTCACTTTTGTGTTTTCAAAAATAAAAGTCTGACGCGTCCGTCCACAAAACATTAAATAAATTTGCTCAGAGCACACAGACGTTCTTTGGAACTTTAAACAACACATTTAAATGTGGGTAAAAATAAAGCGTTTTCACTGGAAAAGACGCAATTAAATTATTAGGTAAAATAACAGCTTTTTACTGGATAGTCGCAGTTAATCAGTTTTTTTGTGGCTTTGTTTCAGAAAAAGTTTTAAGAAAACGTCTCTGTCTTCATTTGTGGTCTCACAAATGAAGTGTCTGTCTTTTAAGTCCTGATAATTGTATAAGTTATCACGAAGGGGAGCACCTTTTGTCAATCGAATGTTTTTCATTGTGTGATGCAGCACATTGACGAGATTTGAGTACATCGAGGTCAATGAAGGGAGCTGTTTTGGCGACAGTGTCAGCTAAACGGTTGCCATTGGAAAGAATCAGTACCTTAGTGTGAGCTGCACAGAGCAAGAGCGGTGGGGAGAGTCATGGCAACTATCAGTGACAGGTTGTCCTTGTGCAAGTGTGCAATCAGTTCTGCAGATATGTGGCAGCAGCTGACATACTTCAACAATGTGGTCAGGCAGTTTTACGACAGCATATTTAAAAAAAAATTATTAGACATTTAATTTAGTTTTTTAGTTGGTATCAAGTAACCTAATACTGTTTAGTAAGGTCTATAACACTATCATATGTCAGGAAACTATTCCTACTTACTACTATTTATCTAATAGATTACAATTTGTTCATGTAAATGGGGAATCTTCTTCACAGACTAAGGTTATTTATGGAGTTCCACAAGGTTCTGTGCTAGGACCAATTTTATTCACTTTATACATGCTTCCCTTAGGCAGTATTATTAGACGGCATTGCTTAAATTTTCATTGTTACGCAGATGACACCCAGCTTTATCTATCCATGAAGCCAGAGGACACACACCAATTAGCTAAACTGCAGGATTGTCTTACAGACATAAAGACATGGATGACCTCTAATTTCCTGCTTTTAAACTCAGATAAAACTGAAGTTATTGTACTTGGCCCCACAAATCTTAGAAACATGGTGTCTAACCAGATCCTTACTCTGGATGGCATTACCCTGACCTCTAGTAATACTGTGTGAAATCTTGGAGTCATTTTTGATCAGGATATGTCATTCAAAGCCCATATTAAACAAATATGTAGGACTGCTTTTTTGCATTTACGCAATATCTCTAAAATTAGAAAGGTCTTGTCTCAGAGTGATGCTGAAAAACTAATTCATGCATTTATTTCCTCTAGGCTGGACTATTGTAATTCATTATTATCAGGTTGTCCTAAAAGTTCCCTGAAAAGCCTTCAGTTAATTCAAAATGCTGCAGCTAGAGTACTAACGGGGACTAGAAGGAGAGAGCATATCTCACCCATATTGGCCTCTCTTCATTGGCTTCCTGTTAATTCTAGAATAGAATTTAAAATTCTTCTTCTTACTTATAAGGTTTTGAATAATCAGGTCCCATCTTATATTAGGGACCTCATAGTACCATATCACCCCAATAGAGCGCTTCGCTCTCAGACTGCAGGCTTACTTGTAGTTCCTAGGGTTTGTAAGAGTAGAATGGGAGGCAGAGCCTTCAGCTTTCAGGCTCCTCTCCTGTGGAACCAGCTCCCAATTCAGATCAGGGAGACAGACACCCTCTCTACTTTTAAGATTAGGCTTAAAACTTTCCTTTTTGCTAAAGCTTATAGTTAGGGCTGGATCAGGTGACCCTGAACCATCCCTTAGTTATGCTGCTATAGACTTAGACTGCTGGGGGGTTCCCATGATGCACTGAGTGTTTCTTTCTCTTTTTGCTCTGTATGCACCACTCTGCATTTAATCATTAGTGATTGATCTCTGCTCCCCTCCACAGCATGTCTTTTTCCTGGTTCTCTCCCTCAGCCCCAACCAGTCCCAGCAGAAGACTGCCCCTCCCTGAGCCTGGTTCTGCTGGAGGTTTCTTCCTGTTAAAAGGGAGTTTTTCCTTCCCACTGTCGCCAAGTGCTTGCTCACAGGGGGTCGTTTTGACCGTTGGGGTTTTTCCGTAATTATTGTATGGCCTTGCCTTACAATATAAAGCGCCTTGGGGCAACTGTTTGTTGTGATTTGGTGCTATATAAATAAAATTGATTGATTGATTGACTTTTCAAAGTTTTACTACAAACAGTCAATATTTATGAAGGATTTTTTGTGTTTCTCAGAATACACATTACATCATAAAAATAAAATAATTTTTCACACTCACTTTAACAATAGCTGTTCAGGATGGAGTGCATGCTGTAAATCAGTCAATTGCTTTACAGCCTTTTTGAAGTAGGCATGAAGCCTGTGTCATGTCCATCTGGTCCAACGAGTATCTAGTTGCTTCTGTGGCGTCATAAAATATGTCATCTGTAGTCAGTCTGACCACTTTCATTCCTCCTGAAGTTGGGAGGATGCCAGGAGATTCACTGGACATGTTGGAGAAAAGACAATGGGTTTGTTTATTTCACGGTGGGTGTCTGGATCAGCAATGTTCACTGGTTTCAACATTACTTCTTGGTTAGTCATACCATTAGCTGATTTAACATAAATTTTATTGTGACTCTTTTGCTTTAAGGGGCAGTGTGTTCATCACTGTTCTACATGCGCCCGTATCACTCAAGAACTCAAAAGGAAAATCATTTACCACCAAAGTGATGGTGGGTTTGTCTTTCATACTCTATTGTCCATGCTCCACAAATGTCCACTGAATCCAAATTGTCATTGTCAGAATCATCAGAGGTATCCTGCCTGTTAGTTGGTGTGACAGGAATGTCATCTGATTTAAATACTGCAGTTTTTGCAGCTTCTAGTCTTTTTTCAAAGGGACGGGCTGATGGAGCGGGGCCCTTCCTTTGAAATGGACCTTTTTGTTGAAGCAATAACATCATTTGTTTTACAGTGGAATTTGGTTTTAATACGCCCATTAACCTGTTCATCTAGTATATTATATATATTAGATTAGTATATTAAATTCTATGAATTTTCTGTCTTTTTCTCACTTATTTTGTCTGATAGTGTCTCACACTCCGACACAGTTTGCCCTTGAAGTCGTGTTTTCGCTTCCATTTTTCCACATATTTCTGTCCTGGATCACATTTTGTCATAAATTTGACATCACCTTCAGGTGAATTGTTTTTTGTGCAACAATAGCAACACGACTGTGTATTCCCCATTTTGGTCGTCTGTTGGTTTGATTCCTAGGGAATCCTAAACAGACGATTTATTTTTCCCTTTTTTACTGTTTGATCAACAGTTTGACTGAAAATTGTCAACCACTTCAACCTCCCAGAGGAGGTGGGTGACCTTGCCTAGTGCCTCTTTTCAGTCACGTCGTTCAACACAAACAGGTGTGGTGCGTATGAATGATTTCACAATTTACAGAGACTCTTCATTTTTGTCCCATGGAGTTGTTCGTCATTCCATCCATACAGTCATACAAATCACATTCATTCATTTAGACGGCTGTATTTTGATAGTACTTTGATCTTATAGTGGTCTTTTGATGTTAATTTGGTCATATAGTGAACTTTGATGTTTCTGGCGTAACCCTGTTACGTCTTTGGGCGTATAGTGGACTTTTTTATTCTGTCATGACCCTGTCATGTTTTTTGCAGTCACCCTGTAACTGTTTGGTCGTATAGTGGACTTTTTATTCTGACCCTGTCAGACTGACGTGACGCTGTCCATCTTTTACAGTCACCCTGTAACTGTTTTTCTAATTTGACCCTGTCAAATTTGATTTTAGCCCTGACCCTGTCAGACTGATGTGACGCTGTCCGTCTTTTCAACAGTTACCCTGTAACTGTTTTCTAATTTGACCCTGTCAAATTTGATTTTAGTCCTGACCCTGTTAGTCCATAAAAGATTTTACTGACATGACCCTGTCACGTCATTAACAGTTAACCCTGTAACTGTTAATCTAATTTGACCCTGTCAAATTTGACCTTAGTCCTGACCCTGTTAGACCATAAAAGAATTTACTTACTCATCTGTCTGGTTCGTT
The DNA here is from genome assembly GCF_902500255.1 of Thalassophryne amazonica. NCBI lineage: Eukaryota > Metazoa > Chordata > Actinopteri > Batrachoidiformes > Batrachoididae > Thalassophryne > Thalassophryne amazonica. Next base: position 46,190,731 of record NC_047112.1, on the reverse strand, counting down.
GATTTTTTCAGTCCAGATGTCAATCCTCCATTGTGGCCAGAGGATGAAGCTGTAAGGACCGGCCAGGTCGAGAATTCACCCACCCGGACTTTCCTTCGGTCTCCCTATGGAGCCGGCCATCGACGGGCTTCGGTCTGTCATCCTCTGGTCACAGCAGACGGGTATGTTGACATCCGGGTTCACGGCACCAGAAAATATGTCAGGTTTAACCCCTTTTTTACCTGCACATACAAAAAATGACTCAACGGAAACAGACAGAGAAATTTCTTTTTGTGGCTTTGCGCAAAGGGGAAGAGCTCAACAGAACCTGCTGTGCGGCTTATTCTGAAGAGGTCCTCAACTTTGCAGCCTTTTATTGAGACACAAACATGGGTGGTTACAGGGTGAATCATTCATTTACATACACGTGATCGTATGATGCACTTTGCAAGCAGACAGACACAAGACACTTCAAGGCTGTGGAACATTCTGCTCCTCTGACTAATCAGTTTCTGCTGGCACAGGGATATGCAGTCCTTGATCAAGCCTCTGTCTGCAACCTTGACGGTCTTGGAATGTTTAAGCAACTATTCTTACAGGGTTCATCTCAGGTTGTGGTAATGAGAGAATTAATAAGGAATAAGGAAAATATAAAAGAGCAGATGTAATAAATAATAATAATAATAACATGTTTGTACATTACATTTTATCTAACACTACCTTTTGACTGATCATCATGTATCACACAGCGCCAGATACTGGCAGCAGTTTGTGTGACAGCAGACATTTTTGTGGGATGTCTCCAGCACACCAGGTGTTAAACGGATTCAGATTCACATGATGTCATGCTCAGCAGTGACTTAATTATCTGAATTATCTACACGGGCTCACAAACATCACTGTGCACGTATGTGGCATCAGGCTGACTTCAGGCGTCACACACAGTCACTGTGGGGCGGAGCGGGAAATGACCGCCGTTAGGAGGTGTTGATTAGAGATGAACAAAACCTGCAGCGTTATTATGAACTGAAGAGCCAAAAATGAACGACAATTTTCAACATGAAAATATGAAAAGATACAGAATCACAGGAAACTCAGGATCCAGCTCCATTTCTTCAACTAAAAATAGAAGAGAAAACAAATTCTGATTCTCCCAATAAGACCAGAACACAGATACTCCTCCACACTAGCATCAAGCTGTGGGCTCCGACTGGGTGAAATGTGTACATTTAATGATCACTCTGCAATAAGCATCTGCAGAGAATGATGAGGTCAGAGCCCAGAGAACAAACTCAAAGTATGGTCTGCTGCTGCAATACATTTTGTTAAATTTGAGGTGTCTGCCTATTTTCATGTGAATTTTGTTTGCTTTCACGTTATGAAATGCATTGTCATCATAATCACAATCACCATGATCATTGTCGTCATCAGTACTACCATCATCACTACTATCATCGTCGTCATCAGTACTACCATCATCACTACTATCATCATTGTCATCATCAGTACTACCATCATCACTATCATCATCACATCATCACTACTATCATCATTATCATCACTACTATCATCAACACTACTATCATCATCATCACTGCTGTCATCATCATCACCATCATCAGTACTATCATCATCACCATCAACACTACTGTCATCATCAACACTACTATCATCATCATCAGTATTATCATCATCATCACCATCAACACTACTGTCATCATCAACACTACTATCATCATCATCATCATCAGTACTATCATCATCATCACCATCATCACTACTGTCATCATCAACACTACTATCATCATCATGACCATCATCAGTACTATCATCATCACCATCAACACTACTGTCGTCATCAACACTACTATCATCATCATCATCACCATCATCAGTACTATCACCATCATCATCACCATCAACACTACTGTCATCATCAACACTACTATCATCATCATCACTACTATCATCATCACCATCAACACTACTGTCATCATCAACACTACTATCATCATCATCACTACTATCATCATCACCATCAACACTACTGTCGTCATCAACACTACTATCATCATCATCATCACCATCATCAGTACTATCACCATCATCACTACTATCATCATCACCATCAACACTACTGTCATCATCAACACTACTATCATCATCATCACTACTATCATCATCACCATCAACACTACTGTCGTCATCAACACTACTATCATCATCATCATCACCATCATCAGTACTATCACCATCATCATCACCATCAACACTACTGTCATCATCAACACTACTATCATCATCATCACCATCAACACTACTATCATCATCATCACTACTATCATCATCACCATCAACACTACTGTCATCATCAACACTACTATCATCATCATTACTACTATCATCATCACCATCAACACTACTGTCGTCATCAACACTACTATCATCATCATCATCACCATCATCAGTACTATCACCATCATCATCACCATCAACACTACTATCATCATCATCACTACTATCATCATCACCATCAACACTACTGTCATCATCAACACTGCTATCATCATCATCACTACTATCATCATCATCATCACCATCATCACTACTATCATCATCACCATCATCACTACTATCATCATCACCATCACCATCATCATCATCACCATCATCATCATCAATTTTATTTATATAGCGCCAAATCACAACAAACAGTTGCCCCAAGGCGCTTTATATTGTAAGGCAAGGCCATACAATAATTACGTAAAAACCCCAACGGTCAAAACGACCCCCTGTGAGCAAGCACTTGGCGACAGTGGGAAGGAAAAACTCCCTTTTAACAGGAAGAAACCTCCAGCAGAACCAGGCTCAGGGAGGGGCAGTCTTCTGCTGGGACTGGTTGGGGCTGAGGGAGAGAACCAAGAAAAAGACATGCTGTGGAGGGGAGCAGAGATCAATCACTAATGATTAAATGCAGAGTGGTGCATACAGAGCAAAAAGAGAAAGAAACACTCAGTGCATCATGGGAACACCCCAGCAGTCTAAGGGATGGTTCAGGGTCACCTGATCCAGCCCTAACTATAAGCTTTAGCAAAAAGGAAAGTTTTAAGCCTAATCTTAAAAGTAGAGAAGGTGTCTGTCTCCCTGATCCGAATTGGGAGCTGGTTCCACAGGAGAGGAGCCTGAAAGCTGAAGGCTCTGCCTCCCATTCTACTCTTACAAACCCTAGGAACTACAAGTAAGCCTGCAGTCTTCACCATCATCACTACTATCATCATCATCAACATCATCACCATCATTACTACTATCACATCAACACTACTATAATCATCATCTGTACGATCATCAACATCATCACCATCATCACTTCTATCATCATCATCATCACCACCACCATCATCACCATCATCACTTCTATCATCATCATCATCACCACCACCATCATCACCATCATCACTATCATCACTACTGTAATCATCACCATTATCACTAGTATTATCATCATCACCACCATCATCACTGCCACCATCATCATTATATCATCATCATCATCATCCCTACTGTCATCATCATAATGTTCTCATGCTTCTGATGTTGAGGACTGTTGAGGTAAGTATTGTGCTATGTGCCTTATAAATCTTGGTCATAGACATCAAATTCATCTATGTTTGACGGACAAACTAATATAACATGTCAAGAGAAATAATGTTGAAAATGGTTAGCTAGGTCCAGTTAGGCTAACCAGTGTGCTGGCTAGTTACCGCCTCCTCTGCTAGGGTGGCAAAAGAGGCTGGTAATAAGCAGTGAATTACTCCGTCATTAGCTGAAAGCTCTTTGCACACTTTGAACACTTCTGACTGGCTCATTCAGATGTAAGCTATTTATAGCACCGGCTGGTTCCCCTCCTCCTTCTCCTCCTATGGAGGACTTGATTAATATGCTACTGTGCTCATTTTTAAACATGTTTATTTTTCACCACATAAAATTATATTCATAAATAGTTTGTACCCAAGTGTTAATGTTTTATTTTACTGACCTTATTTGCTGTGCAAAAAGTGTGACTGCCTCTGTAATTGAAAACAAGTAATATATATCATCTTGGCCGTTGTTGAAAAATATAAATTCCAGAAAAATGCAACTGTAACAAAACATATGATTTCACTTATTTGAATTACAACATGAGTGTTTTAGGAAACATAACATGCATAAAGTACACACTTTATTTATTTTATTTCTGGGAAAAAATATTTAAAAGGCCTTTTATTTTAGACCCCCCCCCCACACACACACACACCACCTTTTTAAGCATTTTTCTTGTTTTTTTGCCTACAATATGGCCAAATTATCATATTGCAATATTGTCATAGAAATATGATATAAGATATGACTATGATTTCACACAAAGTGCAGCAACAGTGAAAATTAAACAAAACAGTAATAATGCCACACTCATTTGCACTCATCATAAGCTTAGGATACAGTGCCCTCCAAAAGTATTGGAACACTTGATATTCACACATATTTTTCACACATGGAAAATATCAGGGGTGCCCAAACTTTGCATACAACTGTATCTGTGGTGAAATCCCATCAAAATTTGTGCCAGTAGTTTTCATGTAATCCTGCTAACAGCGCTATGAGCATTGTGTTCTTTATAATCTGCAGTTGTTTAGTTAATTATTAAGCTCCTGTTGTTGTCTTACGTACAGTTTGTACATGTTCCTCTATCTATCTATCTATCTATCTATCTATCTATCTATCTATCTATCTATCTATCTATCTATCTATCTATCTATCTATCTATCTATCTATCTATCTATCTATCTATCTATCTATCTATCTATCTATCTATCTATCTATCTATCTATCTATCTATCTATCTATCTATCTATCTATCTATCTATCTATCTATCTATCTATCTATCTATCTATCTATCTATCTATCTATATACAGTAGTGTTCAGAATAATAGTAGTGCTATTGACTAAAAAGATTAATCCAGGTTTTGAGTATATTTCTTATTGTTACATGGGAAACAAGGTACCAGTAGATTCAATAGATTCTCATAAATCCAACAAGACCAAGCATTCATGAATGCACACTCTTAAGGCTATGAAATTGGGCTATTAGTAAAAAAAAAAAAAAAAAAGTAGAAAAGGGGGTGTTCACAATAATAGTAGTGTGGCATTCAGTCAGTGAGTTTGTCAGTTCTGTGGAACAAACAGGTGTGAATCAGGTGTCCCCTATTTAAGGATGAAGCTAGCACCTGTTGAACATACTTTTCTCTTTGAAAGCCTGAGGAAAATGGGACGTTCAAAACATTGTTCAGAAGAACAGCGTAGTTTGATTAAAAAGTTGATTGGAGAGGGGAAAACTTATACGCAGGTGCAAAAAAAGTATAGGCTTTTCATCTACAATGATCTCCAATGCTTAAAATGGCCAAAAAAAAAAAAAAAAAACAGAGACGCGTGGAAGAAAACAGAAAACAATCATCAAAATGGATAGAAGAATAACCAGAATGGGAAAGGCTCACCCACTGATCAGCTCCAAGATGATCAAAGACAGTCTGGAGTTACCTGTAAGTGCTGTGACAGTTAGAAGACGCCTGTGTGAAGCTAATTTATGTGCAAGAATCTCCCGCAAAGTCCCTCTGTTAAATAAAAGACGTGCAGAAGAGGTTACAATTTGCCAAAAAACACATCAACTGGCCTAAAGAGAAATGGAGGAATATTTTGTGGACTGATGAGAGTAAAACTGTTCTTTTTGGGTCCAAGGGCCACAGACAGTTTGTGAGACAACCCCCAAACTCTGAATTCAAGCCACAGTTCACAGTGAAGACAGTGAAGCATGCTGGTGCAAGAATCATGATAGGGGCATGTTTCTCCTACTATGGTGTTGGGCCTATATATCGCATACCAGGTATCATGGATCAGTTTGGATATGTCATAATACTCTAAGAGGTCATGTTGCCTTATGCTGAAGAGGACATGCCCTTGAAATGGGTGTTTCAACAAGACAATGACTCCAAGCACACTAGTAAACAAGCAAAATCTTGGTTCCAAATCAACAAAATTAATGTTTTGGATTGGCCTGCCCAATCCCCAGACCTAAATCTAATTGAGAACTTGTGGGGTGACATAAAAAAAGCTGTTTCTGAAGCAAAACCAAGAAATGTGAATGAATTGTGGACTGTTGTTAAAGAATCTTGGAGTGGAATAACAGATAAAAGGTGCCACAAGTTGGTTGACTCTATGCCTCGCAGATGTGAAGAAATCATGAAAAACTGTGGTTATACAAGTAAATACTAGTTTAGTGAGTCACAGGATTGCTAAAAAAGCAGTTTGAACATAATAGTTTTGAGTTTGTAGCGTCAGCAGCAGATGCTACTATTATTGTGAACACCCCCTTTTCTACTTTTTTTTTTTACTAATAGCCCAATTTCATAGCCTTAAGAGTGTGCATATCATGAATGCTTGGTCTTGTTGGATTTGTGAGAATCTACTGAGTCTACTGGTACCTTGTTTCCCATGTAACAATAAGAAATATACTCAAAACCTGGATTAATCTTTTTAGTCACATAGCACTACTATTATTCTGAACACTACTGTATCTATCTATCTATCTAAACAATATTTACATTTCACAGCATCTGCAGAAGGCCTTGCATGCACGTGTACGTGAGCTTTTGACAAGAGCGGAAGTTGTGCAAATCAGTTTGTAGATCACCCTCTGTGCATTTGTTGGTATTAATGAGACAAATTTAACTCCATAGGAAGTTAGCTTTGAGTTAACGGAAGTTAGTGTGCATGCAAATACAGCAGAATACCTTGTAAATAACCCCAGAGGTGTTATCAGGTTACAAAAAGTATTTTCAGTTTAAAAATGTTTATTTCTCACTAGCTTTTACATTATATATGACAAAGAGGATATATTTACACACAAGCGAAATTGAGTTTTTTGGATAATACTCCTCAAAATAAAATAACTTTTCAAGGCCAGGGGTTCTCAAAGTCTGGAGACTAAATATAACCCCAATTTCAATGAAGTTGGGACATTGTGTGAAATGTAAATAAAAACAGAATACAATGATTTGCAAATCCTCTTCAACCTATATTCAATTGAATACAACACAAACACAAGATATTTAATGTTCAAACTGATAGACTTTTTTGTTTTTGTACAAATATTTGCTCATTTTGAAATGGATGCCTGCAACACATTTCAAAAAGGATGGGACAGGGGCAACAAAAGACTGGGAAAGTTGATGAATGGTCAAAGAACACCTGTTTGGAACATTCCACAGGTGAACAGGTTAACTGGAAACAGGTGAGTGTCATGAATAGGCATAAAAGGAGCATCCCCAAAAGTCTCAGCCATTCACAAGCAAAGATAGGGTGAGGATCACCACTTTGTGAACAACTGCATGAAAAAATAGTCCAACAGTTTAAGAACAATATTTCTCAACATTCAATTGCAAGGAATTTAGGGATTCCATCATCTACAGTCCATAATATAATTAGAAGATTCAGAGAATCTGGAGAACTTTCTACACATAAGCAGCAAGGCCGAATACCAACACCAAATACCCGTGACCTTCAATCCCTCAGGCGGCATTGCATTATAAACCGACATCATTGTGTAAAGGATCTTACTGTGTGGGCTCAGGAACACTTCAGAAAACCATTGTCAGTTAACACAGGTCGTCGCCACATGTACAAGTGCAACTTAAAACTTTACTACCATGCAAAGCGAAAGCCATACATCAACAACATCCAGAAATGCAGCCGCCTTCTCTGGGCCCGAGGTCATTTGAAATGGACAGACGCAATGTGGAAAAGTGTGCTGTGGTCTGATGAGTTGACATTTCAAATTGTTTTTGGAAATCATCAATGTCGTGTCCTCTGGGCAAAACAGGAAAAAGACCATCCAGATTGTTACCAGCGCAAAGGTCAAAAGGCAGCATCTGTGATGGTATGGGGGTGTGTTAGTGTCCATGGCATGGGCAACTTACACATCTGTGATGGCACCATCAATGCTGAAATGTACATCCAGGTTTTGGAGCAACACATGCTGCCATCCAAGCAACGTCTTTTCCAGGGACATCCCGGCTTATTTCAGCAAGACAATGCCAAGCCACATTCTGCATGTGTTACAACAGTGTGGCTTTGTAGTAAAAGTATGCGGGTACTAGACTGGCCTGCCTGCAGTCCAGACCTGTCACCCATTGAAAATGTGTGGTGCATTATGAAGCGGAGAAAAGGACAAGAGAGACCCCGGACTGTTGAACAACTGAAGTCGTACAGTATTGTTCAGAATAATAGTAGTGCTATGTGACTAAAAAGATTAATCAAGGTTTTGAGTATATTTCTTATTGTTACATAGGAAACAAGGTACCAGTAGATTCAGTAGATTCTCACAAATCCAACAAGACCAAGCATTCATGATATGCACACTCTTAAGGCTATGAAATTGGGCTATTAGTAAAAAAAGTAGAAAAGGGGGTGTTCACAATAAGATGTGAACAGATGTGCAGATGTGAAGAAATCATGAAAAACTGTGGTTATACAACTAAATACTAGTTTAGTGATTCACAGGATTGCTAAAAAAGCAGTTGAACATAACAGTTTTGAGTTTGTAGCATCAACAGCAGATGCTACTATTATTGTGAACACCCCCTTTTCTACTTTTTTTTTACTAATAGCCCAATTTCATAGCCTTAAGAACACATAAAACATATACCTTGGTATGTATAAAGCAATTTACTATATATTGTTCATTTTGACGACATTTTGTGGAGCCCCTCCAACTTTTACCCCAGCTCCCCCTCAGCCCCCCCAACAAAATTTTGTGGCGCTGCCACTGTGGCACGAGCAGTTTCAAAGCCGTGAGGCATTTTGGGACCTCATTAATGACATGCACAGTTGGTAGAAAACACAGTTTTCATCATGTGAAAAATTCACCAAAATTGCCAAAGGCTGTAACTTCAAATGTTTTCAACACACAGACCTAATATTTGGCAATTCATCCTAACTTTGAAATGTGATTAGCATATAAAATTGACAGAATAAAGCTGGGAATATTTTTCAAAAGTGGGTGATTTCAGATTGAATGTCCCAATATCATTAACCATTATTTCATTTGATTATAATCTGTTTTAGGTGGAATCCAAAACTTGGAAACAATGAAATTCAGATTCTGTTTCAAGCGTTCTGATTGAAAATAATGAAGCCGTAATGATAACATTACGTTTGAGTGGCTGTGGTGCTGTACAGTATCATCTAAATGTAATTACGGGGCTAAAGTTGCAAAATGAAGCCTGGCTTAAACAAATCAATATATATGCTGATGTGGCTATTGATTTTTCAAACACAAGGTAATAAAGGAGTCAGAACACATATTAAGCTGATTTATGGTCTGCGGTTTGTACACTTTAGAAATGACAAATTGATGTGGCGGCCCCCCTCTCTGTAATGACAATTCTGTTTTAATATAATATATCGGCCGTGCTGCATCCATAATTTAGTTGTTCCAGGAAGTGATTTGCTTTTCATTATTACACAGAGTCACTCAACAAGGAACAAAACCCCACTGCATTTCCTAATTAAAAAAAATGTAACAAATGTTGACTCTCACTAGTAAACATTGTCTTGTTCTTCTCAGTCATGTTCAACATTGGATGCAAAACAAAGCTAACAAGTGTGGCACAGATGAAGCCAGTCCTGCAATAAATATTGAGGCATAAAAGAACTACAACCTGCTTCAAATGATGATGTGACAGTATATTATTATTTTTTCCAAAATCATCATCTTGACTATTGTACAGCGATTAACGATTATTGTCATTATCTTCAGGCTGCTAACGAGTCTTCAAGAGACATGACTCAGAGTTTGTTTGTGAGGCCACTTAAATACACAACCAGTGTTAACACAAACTGATTCTGTGTAAGAGTTAGTTTTATTGTTGCTAGTTGTATATAATAGATAACCGTTTCAACATGCACACAGATATATGTATATTACTGTTACGGTCATCACTTGTTTTTCAGTGTCACTGTACGTATAAAAGCTGCTCATACCAAAACTCTTGGTCCAATTGCTTTGTATTCAATAAGGTGCTCTGAATCATCTTTCTGCCATTAGATATCATACTTGTGTCAGCCTTCAGGGCGTAAACAAAGCTTCCCTCCTCGACCACTCCTCCTCAAACAGAATTGAAACATTTCAGCCAGCACTGACATGATGCACTCCTCCACCCCTCAAATTCATGACTTGAACAAACAATGTATTTCTGTACCCGTTGATTTAAATGGGAAGGAGCTGCTGTTTGTCATGTCTATTTTCCTTTTCTGAGGGGGCATTTGTTTGTATGCCAAGTCTCTACATACAGATCGGCTCAGTGTGTGTGTGTGTCTCACAGAGTAAAAAGGAGACTGGATATAGATATAAGTGATGTATGTCATGGAATTCTACTATAAAGCAAACTGCTTTAAGCCTGAATTTTTCTTATAGCAGAGAAATTTATGCCTGCACATTCAAAAGGAGTCTCCCACCTTTAAGGTGTTTAACATGAAACAAACTCCAACCATATTTAACTGTAACAGAAACTTCTTTTAACTGATAATTTTTTTTCCATAGAATTAAAAACAAGGAGTTTGATTATGTTAGTAACATGGAGTGAATCTATATTATAATAGCCAAGTGGCCTCTGTGTATGTGTGTGTGTATGGCGTTGATCACGGAGAAACTGGGGAGAGCTGATATTTACTGTTTGGTATGCTTATGTATTTTTGGTCAAAGATGAATGCTGCAAAAACAGAAAGTTGATAGGACTAATTTTTGGAGAACTTAGCAATATTAGCTAACAACAGTGAACAATGGACATTGTGCTGTAATGCACCATGGGAGTTTGGGGTTTTGGGATTTTAAATGTTATTGTAGTTGTTAGTTTAACAGTGTTGTTAGTGTTATTCATTTATTGTGTTTTTGTAGTTCAATTGGTTTAGTCAGATTAGTTACGTGACTTCCTCAACTGGTTCATCGTTGTTTAACTGGACAACATTTTGAGCTTATCTAAATATCTAGGAGAACAGCAACTGTATGTGTGTCAGATCCTCCAATGACTTTGGGTTAACAAATTACTTGTTAAAGCTGAGAAGTTGTTATGGTTGGAGCTAGCGTCAGGAACAGAATTTACTCCAAGATGCAGAGCAGCCAAAAACACAGGATGGAGGAATTAACAGTTTATTTGAACACCAGCATGAATCAATCAAAACAGCTTGCAGACAAACTTAAAGGTTCTCTCAAAAGGGTGCTGCTGACAGGAACTCAGAAACTCTCTGGACTTCGTCTAACCATCTATCAGTTGCCTTCAAGTGGTCAGAAATTTGTTTGTCTCCAACTATCAACAAGGACTGGTCATTTTTGACAGCAGCTCTCTCTTTCTCCTCCGTCGGCACCAACGGTAGTTTCTGTAACAAAGCAGCATACGCAAGTGCAGCCAGCTCTTCTTTCCATTTCTGTCCACTGCCGTACGTAGTCCTGGTTGTAACAGGCAATCTGCAGAGCTTACAAAAGCACATTAAATCGTCAACTTTCCAGTGGTTGAAATAATCCAAATCATAGCACTCCTTGCTTTCTGCCGTCATAGCATGTGGATTGGTAGTCGAAACATTTAGCGTACCCATAATGCACCGCACGGCCCGAGATGTGCACCTTGCTTATTGCAGATGACATGTGATGAACCTAGGAGAACACCAGAGGGAGACAGAGAGGGAAACAGAGGAGACAGAGCTGAAGCAGACAGAAGACAGAGTGAAACAGAGACAATAGTGTAAGACAGACTCAACCATGACAACAGAACACAGATCCTACTTGAACTGAAGATGATAATGATAAACCAGAATGCAGAGAAATAATGAACCAGGGAAGATGATAACTGCACATGCAGAGAGATAAATCAGAATGCAGAGTAATGATAAACTAGAGAAGATGTAAAGTGCTAAGATGTGGAAATGCACAGAATACAACACCAGGAAATAAGAGACAGAACCCAACCAGAATCGAACCATGACATTACCCCCCCACCCCCCCCACCCCAAAGGCTGGTCACCAACAGCCCAAAAAGCAAAAGCAACCAACCCTGAAAACACAGATCACAACAGGACAAAAGGGGACATGGGACAAACATGGGGCTACTACTGAAGGAAACCAAAACACACCCCACACCCAACAAAAGAAACACACGGGTGGGAGACGGGGGCTGGACCCATGGAGAACTGGACTGAAGACCAGGAGACAAAAAAACCAGAGCCAGGCTGGGAACCATGAGCAAAACCGGTCTGGAAACTCTGCAATAAAAGCCCAGGGCTGGTCCGAAAACCCGGAGACAAAAAACAAACAAACAAACAAACAAACAAAAAAACGGATTGGTCTGGAAACCATGAGCAAAACAAGTCTGGAAATTCTGAAACAAAAACCCAGGGCTGGTCCAAAAGAAAAATAAAAATGAAAATCCAGAGGTGATGACACAGGTTTACGCTCAGGCTGGAAAGGCCAGCCTGAAAACCACAGTCTAAACATGCCTTCTCCCCTTTGGACTTAAAACATTTGCGAGACTGGGGTGAACCACCATCCTAAAGTGAACCACCACTTTAGGATCAGAATCCGGGGTAGGAGAGCACATCAAGGGAGAGGTGGAAACATACATGGAGGCATTCAGCACTGCAGTCTCAAGGGCCAAAACTACGTCCTCCAGAGCAACTAGATCAGCACATATAGCAGGGGTCTGAAGGAGCATCATTAGAGACTGAAGAGAGCTGTTGAGGGAGCCCAGAACTTGGTCGATTACAGCAAGCAGGTTCTGAGCTACTGAGATCAATGTTTGCATTCTCGCTGCGCCCGGGACGGAGTGTCCATCCGCGTCGCAAGTTAGAGGTGGATGAGGAGGTGTGAAGGAGCCGGGCAACCCATGCTGGCTGTTGGGAGGTACAAAGCTGTCACACTGACTGGAAGGTCCATGAGGTGCCTACCGACATTCAAAAAACATCTCAACTGAGGATAACTCTGGGAACAATTTCAAAGCCCATGGGTGGACTCCAACCACCTTTCGAGCTTTGTCCAGCCATTCCCTTCTTGTCTTTTTTCCACGGGAGCCATGAAAGGTATTAAAGCAGATATTGAACTGTTCTCCAAAAGTTTCAAACACAGTGGGGCTAGGAAAACTGCCTGTGGGGTAACTTGCTGGAGATTCCATTATGTTATGGTTGGTGGGAAAGCCAGGAACAGAATTTACCCCAAGATGCAGAGCAGCCAAAAACACAGGATGGAGGAATTAACAGTTTATTTGGACACCAGGATGAATCAATCAAAACAGCTTGCAGACAAACTTAAAGGTTCTCTCAAAAGGGTGCTGAAAGGAACTCTCTTCAGGTGCAGGAGACCAAACTCAGAATTCTCTCTTCAGTGGTGCAGAAAACTCAGATAATATCATCTTGAAGTGCAAACTAAAACTCAGGATTCTTCTCTTAACAAAAGTGCAGGTAACTCAGGTAATATTATCAGTTATCAAGTTGTTCACCAATGAATATGGCTTTATACACCCTGAAGAATTCCTTCGGCCTCAGGGTGTATGGTGTATTGCTATTTATTCTTTAGTGTGTTATCCAATCATATTGGCGTATCATTTATAGGTATATGATAATGCCTTGAATAACTCAAATATTGTCTTTAGTATCGGTGCCAAAAAAACCTCTAATATCACCTTTAGTATTGGTGCAGGCAGACAGTGGTAACTTCCTCTTTTTTTAACTACTGTTCCTATCAGTCTAATTTATTTAGTACTTCAGTTTCTTTTTCAGTGTAACTTTTAGGTCATTAATCTACTCCTGTGTGAACCTTAGGAGTGGTTAGTATATTCATTAGTGGTTAGGTTGCACTTGCTTGGCTATACTCTTGAATTTTCTAGCGCACACAGTCCACTACTTTACAGTTTACATAAATCCTGTGTGATGCTGGAAGATAGGGTGGTTCTCAATGTGTTTTGTACAGTAACACTGCCTCTAACCTTAGTGACATGAAATATGGGGTTCAACAGGGGTCCGTCTCAGGCCCCCTGCTTTTCTCCCTTTATATAACACCCCTTGGGCACATATTGCTGCGTTTTGGGATTACCTTTGACTGCTATGCTGATGATACTCAGTTATACATGCCGATAACTGGCTCATCCACATAAAGTCCTTAGAAGATTGCCTTGCATCAGTGATAAAATGGATGTCTAGCAACTTCCTACTTTTAAACTCTGATAAGACTGAAATGATGGTTCTTGGTCCGGTGAGACATCGGCATCAATTTACCAGCTAACACTTAGCCGAGACTCGTGCGTCATACATCACACTGACAAAGTGAGGAACCTTGTGGTAATTTTTGATCCTACGTTGTCCTTTGACCTCCACATTAGAGATATTACGAGGACTGCTTTCTTCCACCTGTGAAGTATAGCGAAGATTCGTCCCATCCTATCTATGGCTGATGCTGAGACCCTGATTTATAAGTTTGTCTCTTCCAGATTGGACTATTGCAATAGTCTATTTTCTGGTTTACCACAGTCCAGCATTAGGGATCTCCAATTGGTTCAAAATGCTGCTGCCAGAGTTGTGTCACAAAGCAGAAAGTTTGACCACATTACACCCATTTTGGCAACTCTTTGCTGGCTTCCTGTCCCAGTGAGATCAGATTTTAAGGTTCTGCTACTAGCCTATAAAATTGTTCATGGACTGGCACCTCCCTACCTAGCTGAAAAAATTAAACCATATGTACTGGCCCAGACTTTGCGTTCTGAAGGTGCAGGACTACTTAGTGTCCTTAGGGTGAATAAAAGGTCTGCGGGTCACAAAGCTTTCTCTTATCATACCCCTTATCATGCCCCTTGCTCTGGGTGTTGGTAAGGTTAGACTTTACTTGTGTGAAGCGCCTTGAGGCAGGGCATATGTCCTGGCCTGCTCCGTTTATGCCAGGAAAAAGAACTCTCATCGGCCTTCCAGCAGCTTCCTCCATCCTCTCCCTATGCCTCATCTTCCCTGGTCTCACATATTTTCAGACTTTGTGACTGGACTCCATGTGCCTTATGGCCACAACACTATTATGATGGTGGCCAACTGTTTTTGTAAGGCAGCACACTTTCTCCCCCTCAGGAAGCTGCCAATGGCCCTGGAGACTGCTAACCTCCTGGTGCACCATGTGTTCCATTTGCATGGCACCCTGTTTGATGTGGTGGCTGACCGGGGGCCCCAATTTAATTTATTGAGATTTGGAGAGCCTTTTGTAATGCCCTGGGGGCCATGGTCAGCTTCTTGTCAGGGTTCCACCCCCAGTCTAATGGTCAGGCAGAGCAGCTCAACCAGGAGCCCAGGTCCGCTCTGTGGTGCATCACGGCCAATCACCCAGCCTCCTGGAGTGACCATCTGTACTGGGTAGAATACACTCACAGTTCCTAGGTGAGCAACAGGCCTTACTCCCTTTGAGTGCTCACTAGGCTACCAGCCACCGCTGTTCCCAACCCAGGAGGAGGAGTTGGTGGTCCCATCGGTTCAGGCACATCTTCGTCTATGCTGCAAAGTGTGAAGTACTACCCATTCTGCTTTGGTGACTTCCAGTGACCGCGCATGAGGCCATGCAGACCAACATCACACCCCAGCCACTGAATATCATCCTGGGCAGGAGGTCTGGGTGTTATCGAAGAATGTTTGACTGAAGGTAGAGGCATGCAAGCTAGCTCCCTGGTTCTTGGGCCCATTTGTGGTGGATCGGAATGTGAACCCTGTTGCTGTGACACTTCGTCTGCCAAGGACACTCCGCATACACCCTGTTTTTCATGTGTCTCATTTATGTCCTGTCTCAGCTAGCTCTCTGTGCCCTCTGACCAATCCCCCGGCCCTTCATCTTTGACCCTGTTGCTGTCAGAGACTTCCAGTGGGCTTACCAGAACAAGCCTGGTGGGTCGCCTTGGGGCTCCTCGAGAGGGGAGCACTGTTGTGGTCTGATCTGCAGTTCAGTCTGTTTTGTTTCTTTTCAGCTTTTCCCTGTTTCCTGCCTGTGGAGACCCTGATGTCAGCCAGCTGCTGAAGCGACACATGTGGAGCTTGTTTTTGGGGTCTCTACTTTAGACAGAGCTGGACAGACCTTCATCACCAGAATCTACCATCTCATCATGTGGCAATGTTTTTCTCCTTATGCTCTATTTCCATGTATAAATTTGAACTCCTAGTCATTTGTGTGTCATTGTTGCTCCCCCCGCCCCCCAGTTTAGCTAAGAGTTTTACTTCCTGGTTTTTGCTTCCTCCTTAGATTCTTATTACGTGCACTTGTTCTCTTTTCTCCCTGAGACCAAAGTTGGATTTAGTGGGTGTTTTTTTCCGTTAAAGTTAATTGTACGTCTTTTGTCACTGGGGTTTGTTGCTGTTCTCTCCCTCCTTTTGGATACTGCATTCAGTGGATCATCACCATCACCCCTTAGTGGATTTTTGTCACCTTCATTTCACTGTCTAACTTGGCCCCCCTGATTCTTTGCAGTCTGCAGCTGGTTGTGTCCTATCATCTGGTGCTGCATTCTCCTGGATTCTGTTTGTCGATTCTTCATAGTGTACAATTATCTGATCTATTGTACATTAATTCCCTGCACTGTTAAAATAAATCTTTAACCTGTCACAGCTCTGTGCTTTTAAGAGAAGCAGAGCAGAAGGCATTTTTAAACATTCCATGTTGTCCTTTAGTTCTCAGATGGTGTCAAGCACACTGGAGGACACAGCCCCATCTCATTGTTCTGAAAGCAATTCACTACACATATTGAAACACTCACATCAGGACTAAAGGATGAAATTCAAAAACCTTTTTTCCATTCAATTGAAAAAATACTGCAGGGACAAATGAGTGAGTGCTTTTGGAGGATTCTTCACAGAGAAATGTGGCTGACAAAAATTATTTGAAGGTGACTGATTTTTTTTTTTAATTGCTGTTTTGTCTTTTCCACAGTGAGGCTGTGGAAATTCTCCTTTAGCCAAAATCTAGTTTATTTTACTGTGTTTTTATTTAATGGTCAACAAGGAAATGCTGCCATGTTTTATGATATTTGTATTTATTTTGACATTTTCTTCGGGGAAATTATAAAATCATGACATCTATTACAGACCATTTAAACAAACAAACAAACAAAAAACCAAACTGTTTTTAAATAACCCTAACAAATCAATCAATGGACATGATTATGTTATTGATTGATTCATCAATAAGTAAAAAGGTCTTTTTCTGGTATAGAGTAAAGAAACGCCGGTGCAACACAGATGTCTATGTAATTAAATAATTTATTTAACCTGTTTTGCCCCACTGGCAACAATTGTTGCCAAAGTGTACCTGTATCACTGTCATTTTCTACTCACAATAAAAAATCTCAAAGGCACTAATGCACCTTTTTCCACTTCTAAAAAAAATCTGGGCATAAACGGGTTAAAAGGCATAACACAGGCTAACATTTCAATGTAAAGCCCCATCACACATTAGCAAGAATGTGCAGGAACCAGCCTGGCACAGCAAATATTGCCATAATCGGACACAGTCAGGAGGAAAAGAGGAGTGGTCAGCAGTGTTAGAATGCATCCAGATTACCTCGGCCACACCTGCATGATGGTATCCAAAGCGCATGTAGACAAGAATTTAGATGACACAGACTGCTGTCAGACGGCCATAAAAGGCGCTAAAGACTGTTTGATGTCCAACTGTCTGGATGGCAAACACGGGACCAGAGTGGGAGGGAGCGCTGTGTTCCTCCCTTTGCACAGTCCCTGTCGGTACTGAGTACTGAGTACAACCAATGTACACACCGGACCCACATCATATGTGTCAAAGCCGGCATGGTGAGGTCACTCACTCACTCATGCAATCACATCTGTGCTTGTCCTCCCCTTCACAGTGCTACTGACCTTACATGTGTGTGTGCATATGCGAAGAGCAGAGGTGCTGGACTGATCGCTGGGTGTGTCTGTTCACAATGGCTCAAAGGAAAGCTATGTGTGTGCGACTGTGCACCAGGGGCACATGTGAGCACCGTTACCAACTGCTGGACACTGCTGACAGTGGGCCATGCTGTCCCATGTGTCAGACGCAGCCTTTCTAGGCAACTTGAATTTCTTTTTTTTGTGTTTTGGCTCACTTCAGCAGCACAACACAACTCTGGACACCGCGATGGTTGGATTATCACACTGGATTTATTTTTGCCGTGGTTGATTCCAGCACACATTAGCTGGGTGAGAGGATTTTAACCACATGCCGCAGTCCTGTTCCACATCCACGGCCGCGCTGTTAAACACTCCTGGACCACTGTTGGAGGTGAGATTCATGTTTATTAATGCTGTCACAGCCTGGCACAACAGTTGCCAACTGCAACAGTTGCCATTGTGAACAGACACACCCAGGGATCATATATTACAGCAGTGAGATCAGTTCAGCTCCGAGCCTGACATGTGCAATGACGCATTACTGCGCACCACAGAGAGGCACAGCTGCCCATGTTACATGTTACTAATGATGGACATGAGTGTGGCACCTTGATAGATATGGGTGGATCTTCCGGTAGTCAATGTCTCCTTTATGTACAGTCACACCTGTGGATGCTTTTTATAAGGGCTTCATCACCCATTCTCCCCAAGGACTCTGGTGAAGATGTAACCTTATACCCCCGTCACACATAGCCAGAATCACGCAGAATGGCATCAGAATGACGAAATGGCGCACATCCATAAAGTGTCGGATTTCGGTTCCAAAACATTCTGTGAGAGTCCACACATTTGGTCAAAATCAGCCAGCCACCCTGAGTGTGATGCACATGTTCAAAACCCTCCAGGTGCCGTTGAGATGGGACACCTATCTGACGGCGGTCCATGTGCAGTCTGAGGACCATCTGACCATAATTTACATATTCTGATGGTGGCAAAAGAGGTTCAGAAATTATTTGAGCATATACCAGGAAACCTTGAGATGGGTCTGGCATGGCAAAGCCTGCCGGTATGACCTGCACGTCTCACGTATAATAATGTCCCCCCGGAGCACAAAGGAATTGTTGAAATATATGTGGCACGCTTCATCATGATAATAATGATGACTTATTATCATGTACAGCGAATGTGAACAGCGGCGATCAAACAAAAAGCACTGTGCGCTTCTGTGTGCATGCTGCCACAAATCTGAACAGGCTGTTATATCCACAGTAGACCTTACAGTACAGATATTTGTCCACTCCTTTCCATGGGTGATGTAAATAATGTGAACTATTGTCTCCATCATATCTCTATCAATCAATCAATCAATTTTATTTATATAGCGCCAAATCACAACAAACAGTTGCCCCAAGGCACTTTATATTGTAAGGCAAGGCCATACAATAATTACGTAAAAACCCCAACGGTCAAAACGACCCCCTGTGAGCAAGCACTTGGCGACAGTGGGAAGGAAAAACTCCCTTTTAACAGGAAGAAACCTCCAGCAGAACCAGGCTCAGGTAGGGGCAGTCTTCTGCTGGGACTGGTTGGGGCTGAGGGAGAGAACCAGGAAAAAGACATGCTGTGGAGGGGAGCAGAGATCAATCACTAATGATTAAATGCAGAGTGGTGCATACAGAGCAAAAAGAGAAAGAAACACTCAGTGCATCATGGGAACCCCCCAGCAGTCTAAGTCTATAGCAGCATAACTAAGGGATGGTTCAGGGTCACCTGATCCAGCCCTAACTATAAGCTTTAGCAAAAAGGAAAGTTTTAAGCCTAATCTTAAAAGTAGAGAGGGTGTCTGTCTCCCTGATCTGAATTGGGAGCTGGTTCCACAGGAGAGGAGCCTGAAAGCTGAAGGCTCTGCCTCCCATTCTACTCTTACAAACCCTAGGAACTACAAGTAAGCCTGCAGTCTGAGAGCGAAGCGCTCTATTGGGGTGATATGGTACTATGAGGTCCCTAAGATAAGATGGGACCTGATTATTCAAAACCTTATAAGTAAGAATAAGAATTTTAAATTCTATTCTAGAATTAACAGGAAGCCAATGAAGAGAGGCCAATATGGGTGAGATATGCTCTCTCCTTCTAGTCCCCGTTAGTACTCTAGCTGCAGCATTTTGAATTAACTGAAGGCTTTTCAGGGAACTTTTAGGACAACCTGATAATAATGAATTACAATAGTCCAGCCTAGAGGAAATAAATGCATTAATTAGTTTTTCAGAATCACTCTGAGACAAGACCTTTCTAATTTTAGAGATATTGCGTAAATGCAAAAAAGCAGTCCTACATATTTGTTTAATATGCACTTTGAATGACATATCCTGATCAAAAATGACTCCAAGATTTCTCACAGTATTACTAGAGGTCAGGGTAATGCCATCCAGAGTAAGGATCTGGTTAGACACCATGTTTCTAAGATTTGTGGGGCCAAGTACAATAACTTCAGTTTTATCTGAGTTTAAAAGCAGGAAATTAGAGGTCATCCATGTCTTTATGTCTGTAAGACAATCCTGCAGTTTAGCTAATTGGTGTGTGTCCTCTGGCTTCATGGATAGATAAAGCTGGGTATCATCTGCGTAACAATGAAAATTTAAGCAATGCCGTCTAATAATACTGCCTAAGGGAAGCATGTATAAAGTGAATAAAATTGGTCCTAGCACAGAACCTTGTGGAACTCCATAATTAACCTTAGTCTGTGAAGAAGATTCCACATTTACATGAACAAATTGTAATCTATTAGATAAATATGATTCAAACCACCGCAGTGCAGTGCCTTTAATACCTATGGCATGCTCTAACAGAACAAGCACAGAGATGAGTCCACTGTCCAAAGCCATAAGAAGATCATTTTTAACCTTCACTAATGCTGTTTCTGTACTATGATTAATTCTAAAACCTGACTGAAACTCTTCAAATAGACCATTCCTCTGCAGATGATCAGTTAGCTGTTTTACAACTACCCTTTCAAGAATTTTTGAGAGAAAAGGAAGGTTGGAGATTGGCCTATAATTAGCTAAGACAGCTGGGTCAAGTGATGGCTTTTTAAGTAATGGTTTAATTACTGCCACCTTAAAAGCCTGTGGTACATAGCCAACTAATAAGATAGATTGATCATATTTAAGATCGAAGCATTAAATAATGGTAGGGCTTCCTTGAGCAGCCTGGTAGGAATGGGGTCTAATAGACATGTTGATGGTTTGGATGAAGTAACTAATGAAAATAACTCAGAACAATCTGAGAGAAAGAGTCTAACCAAATACCGGCATCACTGAAAGCAGCCAAAGATAACGATACGTCTTTGGGATGGTTATGAGTAATTTTTTCTCTAATAGTTAAAATTTTATTAGCAAAAAGTCATGAAGTCATTACTAGTTAAAGGTTAAAGGAATACTCGGCTCAATAGAACTCTGACTCTTTGTCAGCCTGGCTACAGTGCTGAAAAGAAACCTGGGGTTGTTCTTATTTTCTTCAATTAGTGATGAGTAGTAAGATGTCCAATCTTTACGGAGGGCTTTTTTATAGAGCAACAGACTCTTTTTCCAGGCTAAGTGAAGATCTTCTAAATTAGTGAGACGCCATTTCCTCTCCAACTTACGGGTTATCTGCTTTAAGCTGCGAGTTTGTGAGTTATACCACGGAGTCAGGCACTTCTGATTTAAAGCTCTCTTTTTCAGAGGAGCTACAGCCTCCAAAGTTGTTTTCAATGAGGATGTAAAACTATTGACGAGATAATCTATCTCACTCACAGAGTTTAGGTAACAACAAATAAAACTGGTTTTTGGGACTTCCAATTTGGATGGACAAGACTAAGAGTCAAGCTTTCAAATGAATTAAAGCTCTGTCTGGGTTTTGATTAATTAATAAGCTGGAATGGAAGATTGCTGCTAATCCTCCGCCTCGGCCCGTGCTACGAGCATTCTGGCAGTTAGTGTGACTCGGGGGTGTTGACTCATTTAAACTAACATATTCATCCTGCTGTAACCAGGTTTCTGTAAGGCAGAATAAATCAATATGTTGATCAATTATTATATCATTTACTAACAGGGACTTAGAAGTGAGAGACCTAATGTTTAATAGACCACATTTAACTGTTTTAGTCTGTGGTGCAGTTGAAGGTGCTATATTATTTTTTTCTTTTTGAATTTTTATGCTTAAATAGATTTTTGCTGGTTATTGGTGGTCTGGGAGCAGGCACCGTCTCTACGGGGATGGGGTAATGAGGGGATGGCAGGGGGAGAGAAGCTGCAGAGAGATGTGTAAGACTACAACTCTGCTTCCTGGTCCCAACCCTGGATAGTCACGGTTTGGAGGATTTAAGAAAATTGGCCGGATTTCTAGAAATGAGAGCTGCTCCATCCAAAGTGGGATGGATGCCGTCTCTCCTAACAAGACCAGGTTTTCCCCAGAAGCTTTGCCAATTATCTATGAAGCCCACCTCATTTTTTGGACACCACTCAGACAGCCAGCAATTCAAGGAGAAGATGCGGCTAAACATGTCACTCCCGGTCCGATTGGGGAGGGGCCCAGAGAAAACTACAGAGTTCGACATTGTTTTTGCAAAGTTACACACCGATTCAATGTTAATTTTAGTGACCTCCGATTGGCGTAACCGGGTGTCATTACTGCAGACGTGAATTACAATCTTACCAAATGTATGCTTAGCCTTAGCCAGCAGTTTCAAATTTCCTTCAATGTCGCCTGCTCTGGCCCCCAGAAGACAATTGACTATGGTTGCTGGTGTCGCTAACTTCACATTTCTCAAAACAGAGTCGCCAATAAGCAGAGAATGTGAACGGGTTGGCGGTGTACACGGGGCTTCTGTTTAGGGTTACGCTTCCTCCTCACAGTCACCCAGTTGACCTGCTTTCCCAGCTGCTCGGGATCTGCCACAGGGAAACTAACGGCGGCTAAGCTACCTTGGTCTGCACCGACTACAGGGGCCTGGCTAGCTGTAGAATTTTCCACGGTGCGGAGCCGAGTCTCCAATTCGCCCAGCCTGGCCTCCAAAGCTACGAATAAGCTACACTTATTACAAGTACCATTACTGCTAAAGGCGGCCGAGGAATAACTAAACATTTCACACCCAGAGCAGAAAAGTGCGGGAGAGACAGGAGAAGCCGCCATGCTAAACCAGCTAAGAGCTAGTAGCTGCGCTAAGCTAGCAGATTCCTAAAAACACACAAAGTGAATAATGTGTAAATAATTTAGAGGTGATTAGCAGAGGGAGTGCTTTAGTTAAGGCACGTGAAGATTACACTGTGAAACAAATCGTTATCTATGTAACTAGATCAATCTAACTGCGCAGATTATACAGCTAACAGATACAGCAAAACACCGCTGTGCTCCGGAACAGGAAGTGATACAATACCGCAGTAAGAGCCAACCACCAGTAGAGGCAAGCAAGAGCCAGAGTTCTTCCTCAGAACTCTGTTGTGATTTGGCGCTATATAAATGAAAATAAATTGAAATTAAAATTTTAATTACATTAGCTAAACTATGGAATTTAAGTTCATACAGCCCAAGTGTTTGACCATTTTAATGGAAACATACAGAGAGTCAGTGAGACAGAGTCTCACTGCACAGCATTCCAGAAGTTAGCCCAGTGATTGCACAATCCAAGGTGAGGCATGGCTGGCTGCTGCCTCACCACATGTCTCTTCTCAGTATTTGAACGGCAAATGCTAAAATTCAGCGATTTTGAATAAAAAATAATCTAAAACTGGTAAAGTTAAAAGGAAAACTTTATTGTACAAATCACTGGATAAATATAACCTTTGAATTTATTTTTTTATTTTACATTTTTTTCTTTCCATAATGACAGGTGACGCACAGCCTCACCTCCCTCTCCTGACCGCATGTCACTGGTGGAGAGCCATGATTGGCCAGCTTGTAATGCCTCGCCATGGCACAAGTTACAGTTGTATGCAAACATTTGGGCACCCCTGATAATTTTCATGATTTTCCATTGTAAATCATTGGTTGTCTGGATCAGAAATTTCAGTTAAATACAAGTATATCATATAGCAGACGAACACGCTGATATTTGAGAAGTGAAATGAAGTGTGCAATAATTTAAACAAAATTAGGTAGGTAAATAAATTTGGTCATTTTACTGATTTGAATACATTTAGCACTAATTATTGGAACACAAAATTGGTTTGGTTAGCGCATTGACCCTTGACCTCCTTACACAGGTGAATCCAGTCATGAGAAATGGTATTTTAGGTGGCCATTTGCAAATGTTTCGCCTCTTTGCATCTCTTCTAATGAGTGGCAACATGGGAGCCTCTAAACACCTCTCAAATGTCCTGAAAACAAAGACTGTTCAACATCATGGTTTAGGGGAAGGATACAAAAAGCTATTTCAGAGATTTCAGCTGTCAGTTTCCACTGTGAGGAACATAGTGAGCAAATGGAAGACCGAGGCACAGTACTAGTTAAGGCACAAACTGGCAGGCCAAGAAATATCTCAGATCAACTGAAGCGACGGATGGTGAGAACAGTCATAGTCAACCCACAGACCTGCTCCAAAGACCTACAACATGATCTTGCTGCAGATAGTGTCTCTGTGCATCGTTCAACTATACAGTGCACTTTGCACAAAGAGATGCTGTATAATGCTGTAATGCAGAGGAAGTCTTTTCTGTGTACACACCACAAACAGAGTTGCTTGAGGTATGCTAAAGCACATTTGGACAATCCAGCTTCATTTGGGAATAAGGTGCTGCGGACTGATGAAACAAAAATTGAGTTGTTTGGACATAACAAGGGGCGGTATGCATGGCTGAAAAAGAACACAGGATTCCAAGAAAAACACTTGCTACCTACAGTAAAATTTAGAGGTGGTTCCATCATGCTGTGTGGCTATGTGGCCAGTGGAGGTACTGGGAATCTTGTTAAAGTTGAGGGTCACATGGATTCCAGTCAATATCGGCAGATTCTTGAGAACAATGTTCATGAATCAGTGACAAAGTTGAAGTTGTGCCGGGGTTGGATCTTTCAACAAGACAATAACCCTAAACACTGCTCAAAATCTACTAAGGCATTCATGCAGAGGAACAAGTATAATGTTCTGGAATGGCCATCTCAGTCCCCAGTCCTGAATATTATTGAAAATCTGTGGTGTGATTTTAAGCGGGCTGCCCATGCTAAGAAACCAACAAACCTGAGATGTTTTGTAAAGAAGAATGGTCCAAAATACCTTCAACCAGAATCCAGACTCTCATTGGAAGCTATAGGAAGCGTTTAGAGGCTGTTATTTCTGCAAAAGGAGGATCTACTAAATATTGATGTATTTTTTTCTGTTGGGGTGCCCAAATTTATGCACCTGTCTAATTTTGTTTAAAGAATTATTGCACACTTTCTGTAAATCCTATAAATGTCTCAAATATCAGTGTGTTCATCTGCTATATGATATATTTAACTGAAATTTCTGATCCAGACAACCAATAATTTATAAGGAAAATCAGGAAAATTATCAGAGGTGCCCAAACTTTTGCATACAGCTGCAAGTTCTGGGTACAAAGTTCTGTCTTGTGTTCAGCTATCCGTAAATTGAGTTGATGTTTTGTTTGGCCTATATTGGCCAGTCCACAAGGACACTTTAAAAGTATACTACGTGTGTGCTGTTGCAATTGATGAATGAAGATATAGGATATTTCTTGCCAGTACGGGGATGAAAGAAGCATTCTGCATTAGTCAAGTTGGTGCATTATGCAAAATTACCACAGTTATAAAACCCCTAGGTGGGCTGGAAAGCCAAGTGATCAAGAACAAAGTGACCATGTCCAAATGGACCAATCGATCACAAATATTACAGGTGTGCCTAAATATAAACCTGGGTGCTCAGCACAAATGTCTTTATGTGTTGGATCACTCTTCAGGACATGCCAATGTTTGCGATTAATATTTTTTATTAATATTTTTATTCATGCCTATAATGGGGTAGAGTGCAGTATAAAAATAATTTTGATATTTTTTAGAGCTTAGATTTTTTTCTTGAGCAGAAAGGCATGATCTGTACTCAAAGCCCTATCCCTTGCTTTAATGATGTCAGTTTTTTTCATAACCATGTTGTTCAAAATGATGCACTAAATGAACTGCTTCTGACAAAAATCAGTAGTGGTGCTACAATTTCTTCTGACCTAAACTCTGGTTATTGGCGACTCTGTTTTGAGAAATGTGAAGTTAGCGACACCAGCAACCATTGTCAATTGTCTTCCGGGGGCCAGAGCAGGCGACATCGAAGGACATTTGAAATTGCTGGCTAAGGCTAAGCGTAAATTTGGTAAGATTGTAATTCACGTCGGCAGTAATGACACTCGGTTACGCCAATCGGAGGTCACTAAATTAACATTAAATCGGTGTGTAACTTTGCAAAAACAATGTCGGACTCTGTTGTTTTCTCTGGGCCCCTCCCCAATCAGACCGGGAGTGACATGTTTAGCCGCATGTTCTCCTTGAATTGCTGGCTGTCTGAGTGGTGTCCAAAAAATGAGGTGGGCTTCATTGATAATTGGCAAAGCTTCTGGGGAAAACCTGGTCTTGTTAGGAGAGACGGCATCCATCCCACTTTAGATGGAGCAGCTCTCATTTCTAGAAATCTGGCCAATTTTCTTGGATCCTCCAAACTGTGACTGTCCAGCGTTGGGACCAGGAGGCAGAGCTGTGGTCTTACACACCTCTCTGCAGCTTCTCTCCCCCTGCCATCCCCTCATTACCCCATCCCCGTAGAGACGGTGCCTGCTCCCAGACTACCAATAACCAGCAAAATCTATTTAAGCATAAAAATTCAAAAAGAAAAAATAATATAGCACCTTCAATTGCACCACAGACTAAAACAGTTAAATGTGGTCTATTAAACATTAGGTCTCTCTCTTCTAAGTCCCTGTTGGTAAATGATATAATAATTGATCAACGTATTGATTTATTCTGCCTAACAGAACCCTGGTTACAGCAGGATGAATATGTTAGTTTAAATGAGTCAACACCCCCGAGTCACACTAACTGTCAGAATGCTCGTAGCACGGGCCGTGGCGGAGGATTAGCAGCAATCTTCCATTTCAGTTTATTAATTAATCAAAAACCTAGACAGAGCTTTAATTCATTTGAAAGCTTGTCTCTTAGTCTTGTCCATCCAAATTGGAAGTCCCAAAAACCAGTTTTATTTGTTATTATCTATCGTCCACCTGGTCGTTACTGTGAGTTTCTCTGTGAATTTTCAGACCTTTTGTCTGACTTAGTGCTTAGCTCAGATAAGATAATTATAGTGGGCGATTTTAACATCCACACAGATGCTGAGAATGACAGCCTCAACACTGCATTTAATCTATTATTAGACTCTATCGGCTTTGCTCAAAAAGTAAATGAGTCCACCCACCACTTTAATCATATCTTAGATCTTGTTCTGACTTATGGTATGGAAATAGAAGACTTAACAGTATTCCCTGAAAACTCCCTTCTGTCTGATCATTTTTTAATAACATTTACATTTACCCTTATGGACTACCCTGCAGTGGGGAATAAGTTTCATTACACTAGAAGTCTTTCAGAAAGCGCTGTAACTAGGTTTAAGGATATGATTCCTTCGTTATGTTCTCTAATGTCATATACCAACACAGAGCAGAGTAGCTACCTAAACTCTGTAAGGGAGTTAGAGTATCTCGTCAATAGTTTTACATCCTCTTTGAAGACAACTTTGGATGCTGTAGCTCCTCTGAAAAAGAGAGCTTTAAATCAGAAGTGTCTGACTCCGTGGTATAACTCACAAACTCGTAGCTTAAAGCAGATAACCCGTAAGTTGGAGAGGAAATGGGTCTCACTAATTTAGAAGATCTTCACTTAGCCTGGAAAAAGAGTTTGTTGCTCTATAAAAAAGCCCTCCGTAAAGCTAGGACATCTTTCTACTCATCACCTTTTGAAGAAAATAAGAATAACCTCAGGTTTCTTTTCAGCACTGTAGCTAGGCTGACAAAGAGTCAGAGCTCTATTGAGCTGAGTATTCCATTAACTTTAACTAGTAATGACTTCATGACTTTCTTTTGCTAACAAAATTTTGACTATTAGAGAAAAAAATACTCATAACCACCCCAAAGATGTATCGTTATCTTTGGCTGCTTTCAGTGATGCCGGTATTTGGTTAGACTCTTTCTCTCCGGTTGTTCTGTCTGAGTTATTTTCATTGGTTGCTTCGTCCAAACCATCGGCAATGTTTATTGGACCCCATTCCTGCCAGGCTGCTCAAGGAAGTCCTACCATTATTAATGCTTCAATCTTAAATATGATCAATCTATCTTTGTTAGTTGGTTATGTACCACAGGCCTTTAAGGTGGCAGTAATTAAACCATTACTTAAAAAGCCATCACTTGACCCAGCTATCTTAGCTAATTATAGGCCAATTTCCAACCTTCCTTTTCTCTCAAAGATTCTTGAGAGGGTAGTTGTAAAACAGTTAACTGATCACCTGCAGAGGAATGGTCTATTTGAAGAGTTACAGTCAGGTTTTAGAATTCATCATAGTACAGAAACAGCATTAGTGAAGGTTAAAAATGATCTTCTTATGGCTTTGGACAGTGGACTTATCTCTGTGCTTGTTCTGTTGGACCTCAGTGCTGCTTTTGATACTGTTGACCATAAATTTATTACAGAGATTAGAGCATGTCATAGGTATTAAAGGCACTGCGCTGCGGTGGTTTGAATCATATTTGTCTAATAGATTACAGTTTGTTCATGTAAATGGGGAATCTTCTTCACAGACTAAAGTTAATTATGGAGTTCCACAAGGTTCTGTGCTAAGACCAATTTTATTCACTTTATACATGCTTCCTTTAGGCAGTATTATTAGACGGTATTGCTTAAATGTTCATTGTTACGCAGATGATACCCAGCTTTATCTATCCATGAAGCCAGAGGATACACACCAATTAGCTAAACTGCAGGATTGTCTTACAGACATAAAGACATGGATGACCTCTAATTTCCTGCTTTTAAACTCAGATAAAACTGAAGTTATTGTACTTGGCCCCACAAATCTTAGAAGCATGGTGTCTAACCAGATCGTTACTCTGGATGGCATTTCCCTGATCTCTAGTAATACTGTGAGAAATCTTGGAGTCATTTTTGATCAGGATATGTCATTCAAAGCGCATATCAAACAAATATGTAGGACTGCCTTTTTGCATTTACGCAATATCTCTAAAATCAGAAAGGTCTTGTCTCAGAGTGATGCTGAAAAACTAATTCATGCATTTATTTCCTCTAGGCTGGACTATTGTAATTCATTATTATCAGGTTGTCCTAAAAGTTCCCTAAAAAGCCTTCAGTTGGTTCAGAATGCTGCAGCTAGAGTATTGACGGGGGACTAGCAGGAGAGAGCATATCTCACCCGTGTTGGCCTCTCTTCATTGGCTTCCTGTTAATTCTAGAATAGAATTTAAAATTCTTCTTCTTACTTATAAGGTTTTGAATAATCAGGTCCCATTTTATCTTAGGGACCTCGTAGTACCATATTACCCCATTAGAGCGCTTCGTTCTCAGACTGCGGGCTTACTTGTAGTTCCTAGGGTTTGTAAGAGTAGAATGGGAGGCAGAGCCTTCAGCTTTCAGGCTCCTCTCCTGTGGAACCAGCTCCCAATTCAGATCAGGGAGACAGATACCCTCTCTACTTTTAAGATTAGGCTTAAAACTTTCCTTTTCGCTAAGGCTTATAGTTAGGGCTGGATCGGGTGACCCTGGACCATCCCTTGGTTATGCTGCTTTAGACGTAGATTGTGGGGGGGTTCCCATGATGCACTGTTTCTTTCTCTTTTGCTCCGTATGCATCACTCTGCATTTAATCATTAGTGATCGATCTCTGCCCCCCTTCACGGCATGTCTTTTTCCTGGTTTTTTCCCTCAGCCCCAACCAGTCTCAGCAGAAGACTGCCCCTCCCTGAGCCTGGTTCTGCTGGAGGTTTCTTCCTGTTAAAAGGGAGTTTTTCCTTCCCACTGTTGCCAAGTGCTTGCTCATAGGGGGTCGTTTTGACCGTTGGGGTTTTTCATAATTATTGTATGGCCTTGCCTACAATATGGAGCGCCTTGGGGGCAACTGTTTGTTGTGATTTGGCGCTATATAAGAAAAAAGTTGATTGATTGATTGATTGATTGATTGACCTGCAAAAAAAAAAAAAAAAACTGGCCCACTGGTATGTTGTGAAACTACACTATGAGGCAGGTGATTGCTGTCCACCTCTTAGCCAAGTATTCGTCCTAAGGGGTTTGCAGTAAATGGTTTGATTGTAAAGATATTATTTTCATCCTAAAAATTTCAAGATCTAAACAATCAATGGACTGAGTTATAAAGGAAAGATGGTCTGTGGTGGAATTTACATACATAAGTCAAAAACTGATTAGGTCACCGAGTGTACCCTTCCATATTAAAAGGACATCATCAATATACCTGCGACACAGTGATATTTTAGAATTAAAGGGGTTATTTTCAATGTTGAAAATACATTTTTCTTCTCTTAAAACCCATCACCATACAGGCATAAGAAGGAGCAAGGACACTACCCATTGCAGTCCCATGTAGTTGTAAATAAAATTTGCCAGAGTATTTAAAAACATTGTTTGATAAAATCATCTTGACAAGGTTTACAAGGAATTTAGATGGAGGGCAACACATCAGTAGACGTTTGGGAAGGTATAAAGACATGGCCTGTAGGCCTATGTGGTGAGGTATAAATTTATTAAGACTTTGCACATCCAAAGACGCAAGGACATCATTTACTTTCACAATTCTAATTGTTGATTAAATTTAAAACGACAGTTGTATCCCCAGATATGGCAACGTGAACATATTTTCTTAGAAAGAAATCAACAAATTGTGGTAGAGGCTCAGTGAGGCTCCCTATGCCAGAAACAATGGGCTGTAAAGGGGGTGGGGGGGTGGGGGGTCATCACGTCGTTTATAAAGTTTAGGTACGCCATAACATACTGAACAATGCAGGTAGTCACTAAGAAGAAAAGCCTCCTCTCTCTCTATGATCCAGACTTTTTTTTAATGAGATATATCAATAAATTTATGGATAATATTTTTTATGCTAGATGTAGGATTAGAAGGTAGAGGCTGGTAGTATTTCTCATCAATGAGCAGTTTCAAGATACCACATTCATAATTCTTAACCACATGACAACAACAGCACCCCCTTTATCGGCAGGACGAATAATATGTCCTGTCTAGAGTCCAAGGAGCCTAACACATCCAATCACTTCTTATCATATTTTTATTTTAGAAGGCTGTAGTGCACTTAGTTTAGCCACTAGTTTAGCCATGTCTGCTCTACTAACTGACTGAAGGTGACTATAGTGGGATTTAAATTAGAAGAAGGCAGAAACCCTGATTTCTTTTTAAAAGGGATCACTTCTCTAAGAGTTTCACCAGTACTGGATGCTTATAGTATTATAAGTGTTATGGTTCGGGTGTGAGTGGGAGACGAACCCAGAAGCAGGAAGCAGAAATGAACAGTTAACACGGATTTATTGCTTGGAATATGACAGTACAGAAGGAGCAAAATAAACAAGGCTGCCTACCTGAGTGGAGACCGGCCCGCTGAATGGTGGAACCAGGGAGTCCGCAGTCCAGACTACTTCAGTCCCAGTGGTTGGATCCGGAGCCAGGTGGCTGCCTGCAAGCTGTCGACGAGGCTGAGGAAGATACACAGCTGGTCCAGATATGCAGGCAATTAGACAGAACGGTTCAGTTCAGTTTCTTCTAGTGGTTCTTATCAGGAAAAGTTCACAGTTCAGTTCATATAATTATTCCAGGCAGTGTTCAGTGAGCAGCAGCTCATATGAGCAAGAAGGAGAGCGAACACTTAGCTTGACTGATGTGAGCCTGGGAGCTCCACAACAGGCTGCAGAAGAGTCTTGATAGCAATCAGATTGCTTCAGTGATAAGCTGCAGTTCTTCAGGCTGGTGTGTGGAAACACCGAGAGACAAAGATATATATAAGCAAAGGAGCCAGGCTTACAGGGGAAGGTTTGCAGAGTTTCTGGTGAGGATGGAGTGCAACAGCCAGGGTTCATATACAGATGCTGATGAAATGTGGAACAGGTGTGTTGATCAGCTTGAGGCGCGCCACCTGTGCAGAGAAGAGGGGAGAAACCAGCAGCAGCAGGAAACCAGAACAGCCAGCCCCAACAGTACCCCCCCCCCCCCCCCCCTCAATGGGAGTACCCAGGCAACCTACAAGGATGACCAGGGCGATCAGGATCATCCCGGTAAAAGTCCCGGATGAGGGAAGGGTCCAGGATGAGACCCTGCTTCACCCAGGAGCATTCTTCAGGGCCGTAGCCCTCCCAGTCTACCAGAAACTGGAAGCCCCTCCCCGACGAAGAACATTCAAGATCTTCCAAGACGGTCCAGGCTGGATGGCCGGTCCACCATCCGGGCAGGGGGTGGCGGAGGAGCAGGGAGACACAGAGGGCTCGAACGAACTGGCTTCAGTCTGGAATCATGGAAGACTGGGGTGGATCCGCAGGGAGTGAGGAAGACAGAGCCGGACGGCTACCAGATTAATCACCGGTCAACCACAAAAGGCCTGATATACCGGGGAAGCCAGTTTTGGGGAGTCCATTCGGAGAGGGAATGTCCCGAGACAAGATCCACACCTCCTGCCCGGGATGGTCGTCGGGGGTGGGGGTCCGATGTCAGTCAGCATGGCCCTGCATCGAGTTTGGGTCTTCAGCAGGTCAGAGCGGGTGGCCCTTCCATACCCAAGGGCATCTCCAGAGGTGGTGTTCCACTGACGGTACGGAGACCTCGGCTCTTGCGACGGAAGGGGGGTGGCTGGATAACCAGTGAGGCCTCGAAAGGTGAAAGTCCGGTTTGCAGAGGAATCCTGGGTGTTGTGGACATACTCCACCCAGGGCAGCTGTAGGCTCCAGTCCGCTGGTGGATGGCGGATACACACCGCAGGGGTGGTTTCTAGCTCTTGGTTGATCCACCTCTGCCTGCCCATTGGTCTGGGGATGGAACCCAGATGACAGGCTGACCGAGGTCCCAGCGCATTACAGAAGCTCCACCAGACTTGCGAGGTGAACTGAGGCCCTCGGTCAGAGACAATGTCCAAGGATATGCAATGCAGCCGGACAACGTGGAGGACGAGGAGGTCGGTCGGTCTCCTGGGCGGTTGGGATCTTCGGCAGGGGCACAAAGTGGCTGCCTTGGAGAACCGATCCACCGATCGTGAGGACCACTGTGTTACCCTGGGATGGAGGAAGTCCCGTAACAAAGTCCATTCCGATGTGTGACCATGGATGGCCAGGAATTGGGAGCGGTCGTAGGAGCCCCACAGGAGGTCCGATGAGAAGCCTTCCCTCGGCACAGACAGTACAAAGCTTGGATGTACTCCTTACGTCTGCTTGTGCGGAGGGCTGCCAGAAGCGCGACGGAGGAGCTCTAGCATCCTGGTTGTCCCTGGATGGCAGGACAGTTTGGGGAGGCATGACAGAATTGAAGGACTTGTGATCAAAACCTCAGGTTGGACAAAAAGCCGACCGGGTGGCCCACCCCCAGGGTCCGGATGGCATGAGGGTTTCCTGGACGGCCCTCGCTCAACATCCCAGGTCAGGGCCCCCACAACCATGGATTGGGGTAAGATGGTGTCCGATGCTTCAGGTTGTCGTTGGTTCGGGTGGCAAACTGTCGAGACAGAGCATCTGGTTTGATGTTCTTGGCTACCGACGATACGAGAATGGTGAGTTAAACAACCAAGAACAGTGACCACCTGCTTGCCCGGGAGTTCAATCGTTTGGCAGACTGGATATATTCGAGGTTGCGGTGGTCTGTCCAAAATTACCGAATGGAGACTGCGGCTACCCTCCAGCCAATGTCTCCACTCGGCTAGGGCTTCTTATAACAGTGAGGAGTTTTCCGGTTACCCATGTCATAGTTTTGTTCAGGGGGGTCAGGCACTGCAAAAAATAGGCACAAGGGTGTACCTGGTTGTCCTTCTCTGACCGCTGGGATAAGGACTGCTCTTAACCCAGAATCCGAGGCATCAACCTCAACGATAAACTGATGTTCTGGGTCCGGATTGTGTGAGTATTGGTGCGGTAGCGAATCGTTCCTTTAGTAATGAAACACTGTGTCAGCTTGAGGAGTCCACTGAAAAGTATTCTTGGAGGATGTGAGTGCTGTGAGAGGTGCAGTGACCTGACTGAATCACAAAATGAAACGCATGTAAGAAGTTTGCAAACCCAAGAAACTGCTGAAGTTGTTTAACAGATGATGGGACTGGCCAATCACTACTGCTTTGGACCTAGGCCGGGTCAGGCATTTACCTGGATGTGAGAGATGATAAATCCCAGAAAATTAAACGGTGTGTAGACTAAACTCACACTTCTTGGCTTTGACAAACAAGTGGTTCTCTAATAGTCACTGGACCACCAGTCGAACATGCTTGGTGTGAGCCTGTGGTTAGGAGAGAAGATCAGAATGTCGTCGAGATAGACGACACAAGCAATTAAGGAAGTCCCTCAAAACGTCATTCACCAGCACCTGGAATGTAGCCAGGGCGTTGGTGAGACCAGAAGGGCATGACCAGATACTCGAAATGCCCAACAGGGGTGTTGAAGGCGGTCTTCCACTCGTCCCCCCTCTCGGACACGCACCAGGTGGTAAGCATTACGAAGGTCCAATTTCGTGAATATGGTCGCCCCAAGCAAAGAGCTAATGCCGAATCCAGAAGTGGGAGAGGGTACTGATTACGGATCATTATGGCATTTAGCCCCCTGAAGTCAATGCAGGGGCGAAGGGACCCATCCTTCTTTCCCCACAAAAAAAGAAGCCTGCCACCAACATGGTGATGAAGAGGGCCAGATCAACCCAGCAGCTAAGGAGTCCCGGATGTAGGTTTCCATTGACTCGCATTCCAAGCGGGATGGGTTGTACAATCTGCCTGAGGGCAGTTTGATGCCAGGAAGCAAGTCAATGGCACGTCGTAAGGACGGTGAGGAGGGAGTGAGAGCGCACGATCCTTGCTGAAAACTCTCCAAGGTCGTGATACTCAGGGGGAACTAAGGACAGTCAGGAGTGTGAAACCACTATCTCCTTGTCCTTCACGCTGGGAGGAACCGAGGAACTGAGACACCCCTTGAGACAGGCTTCGCTCCATCGAGTAATAACCCTGGACTGCCAATCTATCCCGGGATTGTGTTGGAATACACAAGGATGGCCTAGGACCAGGGGGATGAGGATGGGATAACAAAAAAACTGAATGACTTCACCGTGGTTCCCCAGACACCACTAACGTGACCGAGCGGTGCGGTGTGTAATGGTAGGTAATGGTGTGCATCTAATGCATGCCCCGATAGTGAGGAAGGAAGCGCCTCCAATGACATCCTGATTTGGATGCCGAAAGCGGTGTCTATGCAAATTACCCTCGGCCCCAGTGTCAATGAGAGCCGGAACCGAAGCGTTTCACTACCAAAACAAACAAGTGGCTGGGATTTGAGTGTGACTGGAACCCACACCCGTGAATTTTGCTTGGCTCACCCGTAGCCCGGTACGTACGGGGTGAGAGTTTGCTTTTGGTTGAACAGTGCATGTGCTAAGGCTGTGATCCTCAGCGCTGCAATAAAGACACTCCCCGGACGCCAGTCTCCGTATACGTTCTGCTGGGGGCAATTTGGCCTGCGAGCTGCATTGGCTCACCAGCAGGGGAGGTGCGTATCAACAGAGTGCTTGATAGAGCTGGGAAGAGGTGGAACTGGTGCTTGTCGAGAGGCTGGGCGAGCGTGAAGGTCCCGGTCAGCCCGACGGCCTTTGTCCTGCCGGCGCTCTCTCATTTCGATTGTCCAGTCCGGATAATTAATGAAATGAGCGAGTCGAGACTACTTGGCTCATCCCGGACCGCTAACTAATCTTTTATGGCTTCGTTTAGGTCCATTGATAAAACGCTTCACAGCGCCGCCTCGTTCCAGTCGGCCTCTGCAGCCAAAATGCGGAAGTCCACTGTGAACTCAGCAGCGCTGCGCTGGCCCTGTCTGAGGGTGAGAAGCCTTTGGGAGATGGAATCTCTCCGGGATGGATGATCAAAAATCAACCGGAATTCTTTTGAGAATCGTATGTTAACGAACTCACGTGACCCGCTATAGCTTCCACAACCTGCTGAAGCTTTCCGAGGTACTCGCCCTGGATGCTCAACACCTGCTGCATGCGGTCTGCCCCGCTGGATCCATGACGTGGCCAGAAACTTCTGTTATGGTTTGGGCGTGAGTGGGAGATGAACCCAGAAGCAGGAAGCAGAAATGAACAGTTAATACGGATTTATTGCTCAGAATATGACAGTACAGAAGGAGCAAAATAAACAAGGCTGCGTAGCCGAGTGGAGACCGGCTCACTGAACGGTGGAACCAGGGAGTCCGCAGTCCAGCAGTCCAGACGACTTCAGTCCCAGTGGTTGGATCTGGAGCCAGGTGGCCGCCTGTAAGCTGTCGACGAGGCTGAGGAAGATACACAGAAGGGTGAGTGCTGAGCCAGTCACTGGAAGGGTGTTTTCACAGTCAGTCAGAGACAACTATCACAGCTGGTCCAGATATGCAGGCAAATTAGACAGAACGGTCAGTTCAGTTTTCTTCTAGTGGTTCTTATCAGGAAAAGTCACAGTTCAGTTCATATGATTATTCCAGCAGTGTTCAGTGAGCAGCAGCCTCATATGAGCAAAAAGGACAGCGAACACTTAGCTTGGCTGATGTGAGCCTGGGAGCTCCACAACAGGCCTGCAATAGAGTCTTGATAGCAATCAGGTTGCTTCAGTGCATAAGCCTGCAGTTCTTCAGCTGGTGTGTGGATAATACCAAGAGACAAAGATGTATATAAGCAAAGGAGCCAGGCTTACCGTGGAAGGTTTGCAGAATTTTTCTGGCGAGGATGGAGTGCAAAGCAGGATTCATATACAGATGCTAGGAAATGTGGAACAGGTGTGTCGATCAGCTTGAGGCGCCCAACCGTGCAGAGAAGAGGGAGAAAACCAGCAGCAGCAGGAAAACAGAGATCAGGCAGCCCACAACAGTATAGACAGGAATTGGACCTAGAAAAGAATATTTCAAATGGAGCTGTCTGAAAAATTTAAACAAGTCCACTTTAAGAAAAAAGAGTCAATGTGGTTGGATGGAGCAAACAAGAGTCCTTTCCGAACTACTGTTTTCTCTGTACCCCGTAATGTCAAGGTCAGAGATGTTAATTAAAGTTTCCTTTGGTGCGGGGGTTGTCTTCCCCCTCGAGCCTCTGCCTCGTGTTTGCCTTTGATGAAGAGACCTTAATCCAAAAAAGAACATAGGATTGGACTGGGGTAAGCCACGACCTCTGACGTCACTCAGATCATCAGAGGAGTCTCTACTCACTTGCTGTAGAAAGGACGTGTGCCTGTTTGTCTAGGCAGGGGTGGGCAGTTGTTCCTTGAAAACCTCCTTCTACTGCCTTGCCAATCATAAACTGTCCCGTCTAATAATCTTTAGTAGTCGTTATATTTTCTTACCATTATAGGTCTTTCACAAAGCCGGGGGTCGTTTCTGATATATTGTCGTACTTTATATTCCTCTTATATATTCCCAGGTTCAGTTTTTGAAATGTGAGCATTTGGTCATATTATATATTACTGGACGTTGACATAACATTTCCAGATAACACATTGGACTCTGGGAAACTGTGACAGGCATTAATTTTACAATATAAATAAAATTAATTTGGTCATAAAGTTACTGGACAGAAGTGTTTGGTAGCGCAATATCTTTGCAGTAGAATGAAGATTTACTGTTCGTGGTCCCAGTGCTTCCTTCTTACTGTGTGATTGGGCACTAACCTGTGACATAAGGTGGTAACTAGATGTCTGTGGTACTTGGGTTCATCCGAGGATCCTTGGGTACCACTAAAATGAGTTTGTGTCAAACTAACTGTTACTTCTGGAGCATTGTGAGGAAATGTCAGCTACAACATTGTGCCCATGTGGCAGGTCATTCTGTGCATTTTCACGATGCATCCCTGTTTGAGACCCCAGTAACTGGAAAAGGCCACGGGGACACCATGTTTCACCTGGCTGCTGCAGAGATCATTACTTTTGCGGGGTGGGGATGGGTTAGCTGTCTGCCTGAGTGTGGCTGCAGATGCTGCAACATGCAGTGCCAGTGCATATGACACGACAAAACTTTATTGTCGGGAATGTGTCTTAGACTGAAATGCTGCACACAGCTTTAGGCCTTTATATTTAGTAATATAGTTTAAAAAGCATATCGGAAAAACACTGTAACATATCAAAGCATTGCAGCATTACACATATTACACATTATAACTTGGCCCCCAGACCACATCCCTCCATCAAGTATCATGATAATTTGTTCGTGGTTGTTAATAATCCTGGTGACATTATTAAAACAAAGGTGACACAGGTGAAACCACAACCTTGCTCCAGACAGAATTCAAGAAAATGCCACATTGTGAAAGCCTGTGTTATTTGTCAATTTCAATCCAACACTCAATTCAATGAAGCTGATGTAGCGCCCATGGCCTTGATTTCACCCTTATTAAATAAATACATTAATGATGTCTCAACAAAACCTGAGTTTTCAACTGGAGACACTGTGCTTCCACTCTCAGTTGAGAAATTTCCTGTCATCTGGAGATCTTCAGATAAGTTTGGAGACATCCCCCGATGGTTCAACACTGCTTTGCAAAGCAAACAAAACTGTAATTCAAGTTCTTCAAAGGGAAAGCCCTTGCCTTTTTATCGGTTAACTCTGATCATTATGAATTACATGACATTATAATTGCTTCACATCAGAATCTGAACTTGCCCAGGCCTGAAGAACCCACTATATGGCCTCAAGCTAAGACAGAAACTCTCCTCATCAGGGAGGACACCTTCTCCCCCATGATAGCATGTGGTCATAAACTTTGTCTTGACAAGCAGCTATAACATTTAGTTAAAGCAAAGGAAAAGACCTTTGGTTTGAAATAAAAATTAGATCAGTATTTCTTTCAGTTCTAGCTAAAGACTTATAATCTTGGTTGGTATTGATTATTCAAACAAAATGCTTTGCATGTAGTCATTCCATTTATTGATATGTGTTCTTGCCACTGATGTTGTTTAAGTGTGATTCTGAAGTATTCTGCCTTAACCAAATAGAGTGTTTAAGTGCCTATTAATAATGTGTGTCCATTTCAGTGTCTGAGAACAAATAGTATTTCAAATTAATTAATGTGTTTAAATAGTTGAATCATTTGAGTCTGCCTGTGAACATGTGGTCTGTGAAACTACACACCTACATGGGTGGAGTTTGGTGATGTCAGTCCCCCTTTAAAAAGTTAGAACACAGTCTTCTTCTCTCTTCTCCATGCTCTCTCTTTCTGCCGGTCTTCTCTTTTTCTTTCGTTGAACGCTTAATTTTATTTTTGGGCCAAGGGCCCATTGCTAAGCTAAGCTAAGCTACCACATGGCATTCATTCATCCTTTATTTTGGACAAACTTAAAGTTTATACCTGACACTTTAAGGTGCATCAGTCTTTTGAATTTTTAAGAGAACTTCCGAGCTGAGCTTTTCAAATTAAGAGCAAATTTACAGAAAAGCGACTTTTCCTTTTCATTATAATTTTCAGCGCTCTTAAAGTTTTACATTTTTTTTTCTAAATTCACAAAGATTTTTTTTTTTTTTTTTGACTTAACCTTTATTGTTTTCAGACAATAATAATAAACAGACAACAATCCATATAATATCAGATCTGGTCCTTGACAAGTGACTTCAAGTGAACTGTAACAACATTTAACCCACAAACAAAATTAAATAATGAAGACAATACAAAACAGAAATGATCTATAGATAAAATATACTAAATATACATATGTATATGATATCAGTATAAATAAAGTAGTAAAAAAAAAAAGAAAAAAAAAAAAAAGCTACCAAACAAAATCTGGACATACAGTTTCAGCTGTGTAAACCTATTCAGATGCCTAAAGTATTTGAGCTAGAAGACGTCGTTAATTGAATATAAGCCAGATAGGGGCCCCATTTGCGATTATAATCATCTAGTCTGTTCAACAGTCTAAAAGATAACCTCTCTAGAGAAGCTAGTTGGCCAAGAGAAGTCTGCCAGTGAGTAAAAGATGGGGCTGATGGAGACTTCCACTCCATTACTAATAATTTCCTTCCTAGCATAATCGCTGTTTGGGCCCACTGTGAAAGAAATGAAGGCGGCAGAGCACTCATAATTGAGGGGTCCCCAAGAACGTAAAGTCTATTACAAAAGGGAATATCTTTGCCAAGGCTCTCCCCCAATACCCTATGAACTGATGTCCAGAAGATCTGAAGTTCTGGGCACTCCCACAGCATATGAAGCAATGTACCATTATCCTCCTGGCACTTCCAACATTTATGATTATCTGCTAAACCCACTTTGTGTAGCTTAAGAGGAGTCCAGTACATCCTATGTAATATTTTGAATTGGACTAATCGAGTCCTCAACTCTCTTGATCCCCTCCCATTCAGCATCTAAAAAAGTCCAATTTAAATCTTTCTCCCATGACTGCTTAGTGGGTGTCAAAGAGGTATCAGATTCTATTAGTAACATCTTATAAAAAGTGGAGGCTGCATGACCTTGCCTGAGTGCTTTCTTGAGATCTTCTAAGAGGCTACAAGGGGCTGACGCAGCAGACCCAAAAGTTTTAACTAATAAATGTCGCATCTGCAAATATTTCCAAAAATCCTGTCTAGGCAGATTGAATTCCCCAGCCAGGATTTCAAATGACTTTAACGTGCCATTGTCATATAGATCTCCCAATATTGACACACCTTTCAAAAGCCAAGATTTCCAAAGAAATGGGGTTTTGTTGATACAGAGTTTTGGATTGTGCCACAGACCTGAAGTTTGATTAAGGTGTGCATTAAATTTAAAAATCTGAGATATTCTTTCCCACACTATTTGAAGGTGCGACATGACAGGGTGCAGCCTATTTTGAAGGGCAAGGTTAGTGGACAAGCAGTAGAATGGAGTGAATGGAGCAGAGACCTCACTCTCAAGAGCAAGCCAAGGGGGTGCTCTCTCTGGGGGCATAAACCAGTGCGATAAATGCCTGAGAGAGAAGGCATAATAATAATACAGCAAGTTAGGGATTCCCAGTCCTCCACTATCCAACGGTCTCTGTAGTTTTTTCAAATTGAGCCTGGGTTTTTTATAGTTCCATATAAATTCTTTACACAACCTATCAAACTTTTTAAAATATAATGGTTGAATATACACCGGTACAGCCTGCAGCAGATAGTTGAATTTGGGAGTACAAACCA
This sequence comes from Thalassophryne amazonica, assembly GCF_902500255.1. Lineage (NCBI taxonomy): Eukaryota > Metazoa > Chordata > Actinopteri > Batrachoidiformes > Batrachoididae > Thalassophryne > Thalassophryne amazonica. The sequence continues at coordinate 46,149,404 of NC_047112.1, read as the reverse complement.
TTTTAATAATGTTCACGTTACCCCACATTGAAAGATACAGTTGATTCCAGCGTTCTATGTCCACCTTCATGCTCTCAAGTAGAGGGTCAAAATTAATTTTTATAAGGTTAGATAAGTGGGGGAAATGTGATACCTAGATATTTAAACCTTTTATGGGCCAGGAGAACATACCGGAGGAAAAGAATGTTTTGGGGCAGTGAACAGTGAGTGGAAGGGCCTCCGACTTTGTCCAATTGACCTTATAATCTGAAATATCTGAAAATGTATTGATTAGAGAGAACAATGCAGGAAGGGAATTTTGAGGATCTGACACAAACAAAAGAATATCGTCTGCATATAGCATTAGTTTATGACAGCTTTGACCGATAGAGATGCCCAGGATATTAGCTTCTCTTTGGATAGCCACCGCCAGCAGTTCAAGGGCTATTGCGAAAAGAAGGGGGGACAGGGGGTCCCCTTGTCTTGTGCCCCTTCCTAATTCGAACGATGGACCAATTATACCATTTGTGAGGACCGAAGCTTTTGGACATATGTATATAAGCCGTATCCAATTAAAAAATTACTACTAAAACCAAAGTATTTGAGTGTTAAAAACAAGTATTGCCATTCAACCCTATCGAATGCTTTTTCAGCATCCAATGAAATGGCTGCAATAGGGTCCTGACAATCTTGAACTGCCCACATAATGTCCAGCAACCTTCTAACATTATCAGCTGATAATGGCTTTTAATCTGGCTCCAACAAACTTTTGAAAAGCTACCAGAAACCATTTTCAACAAACACCTTCCACCACTGAGGTCCAGCAGCTGAGGACGGAGCTGATTTCAAACCTGACTGCAAGCAGCCATCCTGTCGGTAAAGCCAGCCAACCCAGGCCATTGGGATCACTGGGGAAACCAGCTGAGTTAACCCCTGACCCAAGTGAGCACGCTGCAGAACCTACATCAATGATGTATGGACGAATGAAACCGCCCAAACTGCCTCTTCAGCAGCTAAGTGACCCAGTTCAAGGTTCCAGGAAAAAGGTTTGTTGTCAATGGATACAGGTGGCTCCTTTTTAAACATATTCATGTTTGTTTAATATTTTCTTAATAATTGGCTTCAAAATTCATCACTAAATTCCAGTCAGATTTATTTATGTAAAGGTTTAAGCTTTATCTCTCTCTTCGTCTCACGAGTTAGTAAGAAAATTGTTTCCATGAATGAACTTATTTAATCACTGTCCATAAAACGCCAGTAAACTGTTCAGTTCTTGTATACTTGTAAATAAATTGTAAATATTTCTGCTGTGGTTCGTTTTGTGTTCAGAAGGAAACTATTGGTGAACCGTATCGTGTGAATTCAGACTTCAGATCAGAGACTGATTTAATTAAATTGAGACTGATTTAATTCATTTGAGACTGATAAATTAATGAATGTTTAAATTAAAGTACCTATGCTATAAATAGGTGGTGCCCAGAGTAATAATTAAATAATAAGTATTAAACCCTAAATTGTTAAGTATTTTGGTTAAGTATTTTATGGGGCCTAGACCAGTCTAGTTTAATTTGGGAGTTTAACTACTTATTCACTATAAATTGCTACATTCCTCTGGTTCCCCGTGTGTGGGCGATTCAGTAATAAATTATTATTATCATTAAAAATTTACTACATTCATTTGGTGCATCCGTGTGAGGCAATAAATAAATATTGCTACAGTTTTATGGTGCCCACGTGTGACGTTTTATTCAATGAAAAAATGTTACACTGAGCATGTCACTGTGGGCAGCAGGCAGTGGCATTGCTATAGCAACAAAGCAGGACAGCAGAGCCATTCCAGCCTGCTGTTTTTCCTAGAAGCAGCAGAGTGAAACCTGTTAGTTACCACCTTTAAAAATATACCTGCAATCTAGTCTGAGTTGAGATTTCACTCCAGGTGTGTTTGCTGCGGCCATCCTTATGTCAAATGACATGAGATCATAAAGCTTTTATTGATCAGCCAATCAAAGGCAAATTGTGTAGCATTTCTGACAACGTGTGTCTCAGATGTCTCTCTCTCTCTCTCTCTCTCTCTCTGTCTCTCTAGCCATGGTCATCTGGCGTGAAAACTATAAATGCTTAACACAGTGGATGGTTTTCATTGCGGTCACAGTAGATGCAGTCACTTGATGGAAATTTTACCCACTGCACATGTTGTTGTTGTCGTTTCGGCTGCTCCCATTTTGTTTGGGGTCACCGATTCAGCCAGATCCGCATTGGTGTTTGGCACAAGTTTTACGCCGGATGCACTTCCTGACACAGCTCCAGTTTTACACACACAGCCCCTGGTGTTCCAAAGAGGTCTCCCATCCAAGTACTAACCAGGCCCCACACTGCTTAGCTTCAGAGATCTGACGGGATCCGGCAGACTGGCTGCTGTATACACTGTACATGATCAAAATAATTAACAACCGTTTGTCTCCTCTGATCTTAAAAACGTGTCACATCGTAATTGTGGAAAAACACTTTCCCCTGTCTGCAATGTGGAATTTGGATACATCACCTATATTTCAAACACATGCTTTTTGGAAAACTATCTTAATGATATGAATTACCCGTTGTAATGATCGTGCATGCTTGTGATGTGCTCAACAAGCATGATGGTGACAAGTTCTCGGTCAAGTTAAAGTAGCAATGTAATGCTCAAGATAAGATCAAAGCTGAAGTGGCTGTTGATGACACTGTAGGTGTGAACCTGAACTTCATCATCACAAGAAAATTCCCACCAATTTTGTTGCTATGGACCTCCAGGATCTGCTGAATTGTGATCCCAAAGATGTTGATAATTTTGCTGTCTTGCAGAGGATATTGCCTGAGAACAATGAGGTTCACTCCACCTGCACCTACATTTTCTGAGGTGGCTTCCTCACTTCAAGCCAAGCAGGTTACATCAGTCAGCGAGGTGGAGATATCTGGTAGTGATGTGGTTGCTGCTCATAATGCCCTGGAGACTGGTGTTATGCAACGTGATGATGTTGTTGAGTCTGTTGATCGATCCGCTGACTCTGGTTGGAGTCAGGGAGGTGCTGCTGTTAAAGATCCTTCTTTGGTACCTGAACACAGTCAGTAATTAATATTTTCAAATGTGTCTGCATTTTGCTAAAACCTCCCCAAAACAAAGTGGAGTCAAATCTTATGCACTCAGTAACAATGAAAGCAAACCGAAGGCCAAAGAACTACATTGAAGATGAAGATGTGAGAGGACTTTGAACCCTGATTGCACAAAAGCAAGAGCTACAGTAATGTTCAGAATAATAGTAATGCTATGTGACTAAAAAGATTAATCCAGGTTTTGAGTATATTTCTTATTGTTACATGGGAACCAAGGTACCAGTAGATTCAGTAGATTCTCACAAATCCAACAAGACCAAGCATTCATGATATGCACACTCTTAAAGCTATGAAATTGGGCTATTAGTAAAAAAAAAATGTAGAAAAGGGGGTGTTCACAATAATAGTAGCATCTGCTGTTGACGCTGCAAACTCAAAACTATTATGTTTAAACTGCTTTTTTTAGCAATCCTGTGAATCACTAAACTAGTATTTAGTTGTATAACCACAGTTTTTCATGATTTCTTCACATCTGCGAGGCATGGAGTCAACCAACTTGTGGCACCTTTCAGCTGTTATTCCACTCCAAGATTCTTCCACAATTCCACAATTTATTCACATTTCTTGGTTTTGCTTCAGAAACAGCTTTATTTGATGTCACCCCACAAGTTCTCAATTGGATTTAGGTCCGGGGATTGGGCAGGCCACTCCAAAACATTAATTTAATCAAGATTAATTTAACCAACATTAACCAAGATTTTGCTCATTTACTAGTGTGCTTGGGGTCATTGTCTTGTTGAAACAACCATTTCAAGGGCATGTCCTCTTCAGCATAAGGCAACATGACCTCTTCAAGTATTTTGACATATCCAAACTGATCCATGATACCTGGTATACTATATAGGCCCAACACCATAGTATGAGAAACATGCTCATATCATGATGCTTGCACCACCATGCTTCACTGTCTTCACTGTGAACTGTGGCTTGAATTCAGAGTTTGGGGGTCGTCTCACAAACTGTCTGTGGCCCTTGGACCCAAAAAGAACAATTTTACTCTCATCAGTCCACAAAATATTGCTCCATTTCTCTTTAGGCCAGTTGATGTGTTCTTTGGCAAATTGTAACCTCTTCTGCACATGTCTTTTATTTAACAGAGGGACTTTGCGGGGGATTCTTGCAAATAAATTAGCTTCATACAGGCATCTTCTAACTGTCACAGCACTTACAGGTAACTCCAGACTGTCTTTGATCATCCTGGAGCTAATCAGTGGGTGAGCCTTTGCTATTCGGGTTATTCTTCTATCCATTTTGATGGTTGTTTTCCGTTTCTTCCATGCGTCTCTGGGTTTTCTTGTCCATTTTAAAGCATTGGAGATCATTGTAGATGAACTGTTATGTGTCGGACACAGCCCGGAGAACCGACCAGCGTTTGAAGGACCCAGAAAAATAGCAGAGCACGGTAACAAAGGATAACAGAGTTTAATGAACATAACAGTGCTGTGAAAAATATAAAAGTGCGCGGTCTGGCGTGGTGGATTGCGGTGCGCTCCCAGCAGCGCCAACGGTCCGGAGCCAGAACTGGTTCGGACCCAAGGACCCCGCCGACACCCCCAGGTGGCCGCGACAAACCGAGTCTGTGAAAGAAGGAATCATTATGTGAGTCCACACTCAACACAGAGAGAACGCTCAAAGGTGCACAAACAGCAAACACTTCCTGGCTTAATTACTAATCAGCTTCCCACCCTGCAGGCATGGAACTTCCAGTTCACAAACTCACTGCGGAAGCTGATTTAAACGACCAACATACAGCTCAATATAATAAGGTGTGAGGGACACCACATTTACTGACTGTATAAATGTTAGTCACAAAATCTAACGTACCTCAGGAAGTGTGCTGATGAGCGTGAGACCTCACCCTCTCCTTTCACAGACCATGCATCAAACCTGGACGTTCTCTGCATCCACTGATGATGAGATGGCTCCCGAGACGACGATCTCACCCGTCTGGTCACAAGGTCGAGTCTCTGGCAAACACACACTGTGTACTCCAGTCTTAAACGCCACCATGTTCCAATCCATGTAGATGCACCACAGCTGTGAGTCCTGACGAGCCGCAGGTGATCAGCCGCAGGTGATCAGGGTGAGGTCCTGATAAACTCAGCTACACAGCCACTCAGTCCCAAATGCAAGCCACCTGGAAGGAAAACAAAAGACAGAAACAAAAAGGCAGCCAGGCCCCCCAGCCATACAACATGAACAGCCTATAATTTCTTTGCACCTGCATATAAGTTTCCCCCTCTCCAATCAACTTTTTAATCAACTACGCTGTTCTTCTGGACAATGTCTTGAACGTCCCATTTTCCTCAGGCTTTCAAAGAGAAAAGCATGTTCAACAGGTGCTGGCTTCATCCTTAAATAGGGGACACCTGAGTCACACCTGTTTGTTCCACAAAATTGATGAACTCACTGACCGAATGCCACACTATTATTGTGAACACCCCCCTTTTCTACTTTTTTTTTTTTTTTTTTTTACTAATAGCCCAATTTCATAGCCTTAAGAGTGTGCATATCATGAATGCTTGGTCTTATTGGATTTGTGAGAATCTACTGAATCTACTGTTACCTTGTTTCCCATGTAACAATAAGAAATATACTCAAAACATGGATTAATCTTTTTAGTCACATAGCACTACTATTATTCTGAACACTACTGTACATCAAACATCTGGAACCTATGGCCTGAGCCCCCATCTCATGATATATAATCATAGACTGTCAGTCACATTATGCAAGAGCAGAACTGTTAAAAAATGCATGAATCACAAACAGCTGCATGCAGTTATTCTCACTATCCGAAATCCAAACTGTGCAGGTTTCTGTGATGTGTTCTTGACAAAGGTGGAAAAAAAAAAACATCTGGATCTGCCACTAGATTTGGATTCATTCCAGAATTTAATGTGTTCTTTCATGGTTGATGCTTCACCCCTCTTTTGTACTTAATGTCACTACATAGCCTTGGGTTTGAATCCCACTCATGATACCTGTCTGTGTCCTTGGACAAGACTCTTAATATTCATTGTCCCAGTCCACCTAGCTGTAAATGGGGACTGGCCTTGGCTGGGGAAGTAACCTACGTTAGACTGGTGTCCCAACCAGGTGGATTCGCAGACTCTCATCTGCTTCATGCTACAGAATCCAAAGATAAGCACGGCCACCAACGGGCCTATATAGGACTTATTTATTCTTCTTTTGTGAAATAGGAGTTAGACATTGAACTTGTACACTGGGGTTCAATTAAAAGTGCGCGGTCTGGCGTGGTGGATTGCGGTGCGCTCCCAGCAGCGCCAACGGTCCGGAGCCAGAACTGGTTCGGACCCAAGGACCCCGCCGACACCCCCAGGTGGCCGCGACAAACCGAGTCTGTGAAAGAAGGAATCATTATGTGAGTCCACACTCAACACACAGAGAGAACGCTCAAAGGTGCACAAACAGCAAACACTTCCTGGCTTAATTACTAATCAGCTTCCCACCCTGCAGGCATGGAACATCCAGTTCACAAACTCACTGCAGCGGAAGCTGATTTAAACGACCAACATACAGCTCAGTATAATAAGGTGTGAGGGACACCACATTTACTGACTGTATAAATGTTAGTCACAAAATCTAACGTACCTCAGGAAGTGTGCTGACGAGCGTGAGACCTCACCCTCTCCTCTTTCACAGACCATGCATCAAACCTGGACGTTCTCTGCATCCACTGATGATGAGATGGCTCCCGAGACGACGATCTCACCCGTCTGGTCACAAGGTCGAGTCTCTGGCAAATACACACTGTGTACTCCAGTCTTAAATGCCACCATGTTCCAATCCATGTAGATGCACCACAGCTGTGAGTCCTGACGAGCCGCAGGTGATCAGCCTCAGGTGATCAGGGTGAGGTCCTGATAAACTCAGCTACACAGCCACTCAGTCCCAAATGCAAGCCACCTGGAAGGAAAAACAAAAGACAGAAACAAAAAGGCAGCCAGGCCCCCCCAGCCATACAACATGAACAGCCTATAATTTCTTTGCACCTGCATATAAGTTTCCCCCTCTCCAATCAACTTTTTAATCAACTACGCTGTTCTTCTGGACAATGTCTTGAATGTCCCATTTTCCTCAGGCTTTCAAAGAGAAAAGCATGTTCAACAGGTGCTGGCTTCATCCTTAAATAGGGGACACCTGAGTCAACCTGTTTGTTCCACAAAATTGATGAACTCACTGACCGAATGCCACACTACTATTATTGTGAACACCCCCCTTTTCTACTTTTTTTTTTTTTTTTTTTTACTAATAGCCCAATTTCATAGCCTTAAGAGTGTGCATATCATGAATGCTTGGTCTTATTGGATTTGTGAGAATCTACTGAATCTACTGTTACCTTGTTTCCCATGTAACAATAAGAAATATACTCAAAACATGGATTAATCTTTTTAGTCACATAGCACTACTATTATTCTGAACACTACTGTACATCAAACATCTGGAACCTATGGCCTGAGCCCCCATCTCATGATATATAATCATAGACTGTCAGTCACATTATGCAAGAGCAGAACTGTTAAAAATGCATGAATCACAAACAGCTGCATGCAGTTATTCTCACTATCCGAAGTCCAAACTGTGCAGGTTTCTGTGATGTGTTCTTGACAAAGGTGGAAAAAAAAAAACATCTGGATCTGCCACTAGATTTGGATTCATTACAGAATTTAATGTGTTCTTTCATGGTTGATGCTTCACCCCTTTTGTACTTAATGTCACTACATAGCCTTGGGTTTGAATCCCACTCATGATACCTGTCTGTGTCCTTGGACAAGACTCTTAATATTCATTGTCCCAGTCCACCTAGCTGTAAATGGGGACTGGCCTTGGCTGGGGAAGTAACTTACGTTAGACTGGTGTCCCAACCAGGTGGATTCGCAGACTCTCATCTGCTTCATGCTACAGAATCCAAAGATAAGCACGGCCACCAACGGGCCTATATAGGACTTATATTCTTCTTTTGTGAAATAGGATTTAGACATTGAACTTGTACACTGGGGTTCAATTTCATGTATATGTGTCAAGCAGCATAGTCTCACGCTTTGTGTTAGTGCTCCGTCACGAAATGAGTCCCATTTTCGTGACGCGTTTTTTTTTTCATTTACTCTATCTAACCCTAACCCTTTCCTTATCTGTAACCCTAACCATAACCTCCACAGACCCCCCTCCCCTGCATTTCATGCTCCCATCAGGTTTGTGACACTATCACAAACCAATGGATTAATGTACTTTTGTGATGCCATCACGAAATGCCGTGAGATATGATTGGTTTCAAGCTACCAGTCTGCATTCTTGAATAAGAAACTTTGTGTTTCATCTTCCCCGTCCAAATGGACTGCATTTATATAGAGATTTTCCATCTGCATCAGACGATCAAAGCGCTTCACACATCAATGGAGAAGCAGCAGGAAATACATTAATTATTCATTCATTTTCTGTACCTGCTTATTCCAGTTAAGGGTCACGGGGAAGCTGGAGCCTATCCAAGCTGTCATTGGGTGAGAGGCATTGTACACCCTGGACAGGCCATCGGTCTATTGCAGGGCCGAAATAGCAACAAACATACACATTCGTGCTTATGGACAATGTAGAGTTTGTAATTCACCTAACCTGGATGTTTTAGGAAGTGGGAGGAAACCTGATCACCTGGAGAGAACCCACACAAACACGGGGCAAACATGCAGACACAGAAAGTGATCTGATGGTCTTCTTGTTGTAAGCCAACAGCAAGGTTGGGTAGGATTACTTTGAAATGTAATCCAAAAGTAATCAGATTACAAGTAATCCAAATGTATGTACATACATACATGTATTCTTTCAAAGTAATCCTACCCAACCTTGGCCAACAGTTGTACCCACTCACACCACGCTGCCCAAATCCATCCCTTTAGATTATGAAAATTTATTCCATGTGCATTTTTATTTCTTAAATTTCTTATGCCCTTCATCCAAAGTTCGGTCATCCGTGGGGAGCTCAGTAGTAGAGTCGCTGCTCCTTCGCATTGAACGAAGCCAGCTGAGGTGGTTCGGGCATCTGGTAAGGACGCCTCCTGGGCGCCTCCCTAGCGGGGAAGACCCAGGATTAGTTGGAAAGATTATATCTCCACACTGGCCTGGGAATACCTCGGAATCTCCAGTCAGAGGTGGTCAATGTGGCACGGGAAAGGGAAGTCTGGGGTCCCCTGCTGGAGCTGTTGCCCCCACGACCTGAACCCAGAAAAGCATTTGAAGATGATGATTTCTTATGCATTTTCTACTTTTTGATACTATTATTATTATTATTATTATTTCTTCCACATAAGCGTTGCTATGTGCTGCACCTTGCACTGTTCTTGTTCGAAAGACATGGCACATGCATGAACTCTCGCACCGGGTTCGTGCATGCTTGCCTGTCATCACGATGTTTCGTGGTGCGCTAATCTCAAACTGTTTCGTGCTGTTTTGCCGTAATCAACCAGATGTCGACCAAACTTCGCACTATGTGTGAAGGGGCCCTCAATGTCTGCAAAATTGCTCTTTTGCGTGCGTGTTCTGCATTCCTGGACAGTTGCCTCTGCGCTCCTTCTCACTGGCTTTATTTCTTCCACAACATTTTGACACTGTGATCCAACTTTTAACTTTGTGTTCGTCCGTTAATGTCTGCAAAATTGCTCTTTTGCGCACGCACGTTTTGTGTTCCTGGATAGTTGCCTCTGCGTGCTTCTTCTTGCTGGCTTTATTTCTTCTGCGGTTTTAAATACACATTTGACACTGTGATCCAACTTTTAACTTTGTGTTTGTCCATTATTGACTGCAAAATCACTCTTTTGTGAACTGGTGTTCTGCGTAAGGGTGATTCTTTAACTACGGGCACTATTGGCCTTGTAAATGTAATTTCCACCACACCATTGCCTTACAATATAAAGCGCCTTGGGGCAACTGTTTGTTGTGATTTGGCGCTATATACATGTGCTCTGATGTCACTGTTTATCTCCATAGAAACTACCCAAACAATCTTTCATACAAACTGTTTAAAGGGACATTACAGTGTTGTGGTAGAAATTACGGCAATAGTGTGGGACAACTACATTTTGTTTAAAAAAATCACAACAGTTGTATGACATTGAATACCCCAATTATGTTTTGATTATTTTACTGATATTTTATTCAGAGATATTTTAAAACATTAGAAAAAATGTTTCTTTACCATTCATTTTTATCATTGAAGATCAAACGTCTGGGTGTAGGACAAGCACAAAACAGCAATATTTGCATATAATGATGCTGACAAAAGGTGAAAAAGTCATCATAGACTACTAGAACAAATTTCTTAACACACTTTCATTGTAAAGATAAGTATAAAAGTGTGAAATTTCCCCTTTTTTCTGCTTTTCATACAATATGATCAAAGGACATAATAAGTGCCCATAGTCTAAGAATCACCCGTAAATGCTCTTGATGAACATGAGTCATTGCATCAGTGCACACAGAGCACACGTCATCTGATCCATTAACAAGATATTAAATCTATTATAAACATTACTTTTACAGCAGCTTATAAAGAAGAAATGAACATGCAACTGTTTTACCAAGCTATTACAACCCCAATTCCAATGAAGTTGGGATGTTGCGTGAAATGTAAATAAAAACAGAAAACAGTTATTTGCAAATCATCTTCAACTTATATTCATTTGAATACACCACAAAGACAAGATATTTAATGTTCAAACTGATAAACTTTATTGTTTTTGTGCAAATATTTACTCATTTTGAAGTGGATGCCTGCAACACATTTCAAAAAAGCTGGGACAGTGGTATGTTTACCACTGTGTTACATCACCTTTCCTTCTAACAACACTCAATAAGTGTTTGGGAACTGAGGACACTAATTGTGAGTGTCATGATTGGGTATAAAAGGAGCATCCCCAAAAATCTCAGCCATTCACAAACAAAGATGGGGTGAGGATCACCACTTTGTGAAGAACTGTGTGAAAAAATAGTCCAACAGTTTAAGAACAATGTTTCTCAACATTCAATTGCAAGAAATTTAGGGATTCCATCATCTTCAGTCAATAATATAATCAGAAGATTCAGAGAATCTGGACAACTTTCTACACGTAAGCAGCAAGGCCAAAAACCACCATTGAATGCACCTGACCTTTGATCCCTCAGGTGGGACTGCATTAAAAACCGACATCATTGTGTAAAGGATGTTACCGTGTGGGCTCAGGAACACTTCAGAAAACCATTGTCAGTTAACACAGTTCGTCGCTACATCTACAAGTACAAGTTAAAATTCTACCATGCAAAGCGAAAGCCATACATCAACAACATCCAGAAACACCGCCACCTTGTCTGGGCCCGAGCTCATTTGAAATGGACAGACACAAAGTGGAAAAGTGTGCTGTGGTCTGATGAGTCCACATTTCAAATTGTTTTTGGAAATCATGGACGTTGTGTCCTCTGGACAAAAGAGGAAAAAGACCATCCAGATTGTTACCAGTGCAAAGTTCAAAAGCCAGCATCTGTGATGGTATGGGGGTGTGGTAGTGCCCATGGCATGGGAAACTTACACATCTGTGATGGCACCATCAATGCTCAAAGGTGCATCCAGGTTTTGGAGCAACACATGCTGCCATCCAAGAAACATCTTTTTCAGGGACGTCCCTGCTTATTTCAGCAAGACAATGCCAAGCCACATTCTGCACATGTTACAACAGCGTGGCTTCGTAGTAAAAAAAGTGTGGGTACTAGACTGACCTGCCTGCAGTCCAGACCTGTCGCCCATTGAAAATGTGCGGCGCATTCCACCTACAAAGCTTCAACAATTAGTGTCCTCAGTTCCCAAACGCTTATTGAGTGTTGTTAGAAGGAAAGGTGATGTAACACGTAAACATACCACTGTCCCAGCTTTTTTGAAATGTGTTGCAGGCATCCATTTCAAAATGAGCAAATATCTGCACAAAAACAATAAAGTTTGTCAGTTTGAGCATTAAATATCTTGTCTTTGTGGTGTATTCAATTGAATACGTAGGCTGAAGAGGATTTGCAAATCATTGTATTCTGTTTTTATTTACATTTTACTCAATGTCCCAATTTCATTGGAATTGGGGTTGTATAATACAAAAAATAGTTACCTTATAAGCTATTCCAGAATATGTTCTACACTTCATGGAGCAGGAGAGAGAGGGACAAAAAGGGTCCAGATGAAACAAAGTGATTTCAGTGATTTCAGAAGTGATTAGAGGTGTTGTTAGATATATTTGTGTTCAATTATGGTTTTCTTTATTTGTTTTCTGCACTTGTTTTGGCGTTAAGGTAGTTATTTTATTTAGGGTTATACTTTTAGTTTCATCATTATTCTCACTTCCCTTTGTTCTTTCTTGGTATGTGCATGTAGAAGTGGATTTAACCAGTTTTTACCACTTAGGATAAAGAGAGTTAGGTTACAATTATAAATCATATGTCTCCCGTTATTGCGTGGGCCTGGGGCAGGGGGATGGATCTCCCTTCAATTCCCACAGGGGCCAATAAGAGAAGGATTTTGCGAAATAAGGTCCACCTATGTTACGCATATGTAATCCTGTTTAAAAACTGCTTGTATACATTGTTCATTATTTGGTGGGACCAGGGCTTAATGCTGAAGAAGCTTTTATTTATTTTTTGAGATCAAATTTTTTTAATTTTAGAGATCAATAGAATCCAACAAACAACAACAACAACATGGTGGAGTGCATTAAACACAAGTGGAAATAAGTATGTGATAATACAGTAAAGTAAAATGTATAAGACGTAAGCAAGAAGAAATAATGGATAAGAACACTGTTAGTATTAACTGAAAATGAAGGTAGATATTCTAGTAAAAATACAGCAGCAGACAAAAGGGAAGGAAAAATACAATAAATGCATAAATCAACTAGAGTACCGCACTCCAGTGGCGGCGCCAAGAGGGGGATGAGCCAAGCCCCCCCTCAGCTCCCCCAATAATTCTGCCAATAATGTGAATAGCGACTGACATATTTGTGGATCTCAACTGCAGTTTTGCGATGAGAATGTCTCAATATTGCGTAACTGATCAAAGTGATGAATGTGTGTGTTCGATGATCCACCAATGCTGAATCACCCTTCACAAACAGAATTTTCTGTTTTGCAAATAAACATTTATTTGCAAAAACCCACACACAAGTTACAAATCAGAAATATGTGTTTGTGGATAACAAAGCATGTGTACAAATCAAAGGATATTTGTAAATCACCCTCTGTGCATTTGCAAGTATTAATGAAACAAATTTAAGTCCATACTCCAAAAATTTAGGTTTCCTAAATATTTATTATGGCCACTCTTAAAACTTCACTTATCTTTCTAATTTTATTACTGGTAAATTTTAGAATTGATTTAGATGAGATATACTTATTATCACAGGAATATATCACAATTATCTGGAACTACTTTTTGCGCAGGAATTCATCAAGCATGTCGGCCACAGCCGCACACTAACACAGAATATGCAGAAGATGTATATCATTGTTCGGCCAAAACGAGCGTCCACTTCCTGAGCTTGTGGTGAGCTCAGGAAGTGATGTGTGTGTGTACATTGATACCACATTTTAGAGGAGCATGGGTGACTAAAACATATACCTTGGTATTTATAAAGCAATTTACTATATGTTGTTCATTTTGATGACATTTTGTGGCACCCCACCAACTTTTACCCCAGCTCCCCCTCAGCCCCCACAACAAAAATTTCCTGGCGCTGCCACTGCCGCACTCAAGGAGCACAAACCTCTGCCAACACTATTTTTCAAAGTCAAAGTCCTGTTAGATCATATCTATACCCGCTTACCCCAATTAAGGGTCACGGGGGTGCTCAGCAGTCATAGGGCCTGAGGTGGGAGACACCCTAGACAGCTATCCTTTCTATCATACAACCCCTGGCAAAAATTATGGAATCACCGGCCTCGGAGGATGTTCATTCAGTTGTTTAATTTTGTAGAAAAAAAGCAGTTCACAGACATGACACAAAACTAAAGTCATTTCAAATGGCAACTTTCTGGCTTTAAGAAACACTATAAGAAATCAGGAAAAAAATTGTGGCAGTCAGTAACGGTTACTTTTTTAGACCAAGCAGAGGGAAAAAAATATGGACTCACTCAATTCTGAGGAATAAATTATAGAATCACCCTGTAAATTTTCATCCCCAAAACTAACACCTGCATCAAATCAGATCTGCTCGTTAGTCTGCATCTAAAAAGGAGTGATCACACCTTGGAGAGCTATTGCACCAAATGGACTGACATGAATCATGGCCCCAACACGAGAGATGTCAATTGAAACAAAGGAGAGGATTATCAAACTCTTAAAAGAGGGTAAATCATCATGCAATGTTACAAAAGATGTTGGTTGTTCACAGTCAGCTGTGACTAAACTCTGGACCAAATACAAACAACATGGGAAGGTTGTTAAAGGCAAACATACTGGTAGACCAAGGAAGACATCAAAGCGTCAAGACAGAAAACTTAAAGCAATATGTCTCAAAAATCGAAAATGCACAACAAAACAAATGAGGAACGAATGGGAGGACACTGGAGGCAACGTCTGTGACCGAACTGTAAGAAACCGCCTAAAGGAAATGGGATTTACATACAGAAAAGCTAAACGAAAGCCATCATTAACACCTAAACAGAAAAAACAAGGTTACAATGGGCTAAGGAAAAGCAATCGTGGACTGTGGATGACTGGATGAAAGTCATATTCAGTGATGAATCTTGAATCTGCATTGGGCAAGGTGATGATGCTGGAACTTTTGTTTGGTGCCGTTCCAATGAGATTTAAAAGATGCATGCCTGAAGAGAACATGTAAATTTCCACGGTCATTGATGATATGGGGCTGCATGTCAGGTAAAGGCACTGGGGAGATGGCTGTCATTACATCATCAATAAATGCACAAGTTTACATTGATATTTTGGACACTTTTCTTATCCCATCAATTGAAAGGATGTTTGGGGATGATGAAATCATTTTTCAAGATGATGCATCTTATCATAGAACAAAAACTATGAAAACATTCCTTGCAAAAAGACACATAGGGTCAATGTCATGGCCTGCAAATAGTCCAGATCTTAATCCAATTGAAAATCTTTGGTGGAAGTTGAAGAAAATGGTCCATGACAAGGCTCCAACCTGCAAAGCTGATCTGGCAACAGCAATCAGAGAAAGCTGGAGCCAGATTGATGAAGAGTACTGTTTGTCACTCATTAAGTCCATGCCTCAGAGACTGCAAGCTGTTATAAAAGCCAGAGGTGGTGCAACAAAATACTAGTGATGTGTTGGAGCGTTCTTTTGTTTTTCATGATTCCATAATTTTTTCCTCAGAATTGAGTGATTCCATATTTTTTTTCCCTCTGCTTGGTCTAAAAAATTAACCGTTACTGACTGCCACAATTATTTTTCCTGATTTTTTATAGTGTTTCTTGAAGCCAGAAAGTTGCCATTTGAAATGACTTTAGTTTTGTGTCATGTCTGTGATCTGCTTTTTTTCTACAAAATTAAACAACTGAATGAACATCCTCCGAGGCCGGTGATTCCATAATTTTTGCCAGGGGTTGTATGTACTCATTGGAGCACCCAGCGGGCTATTCAAACGGGCCAACTAGTAACATATCACTCCTGAAAACGATCTTTGGCTTTTCGTGTGAGGTTAATCTGCCCTACAATTGGATTTTGGAAAACCATGTGACGGTAAACCAATTCCGATTGGACACTCACATTGCGCATGTCATCACACAGCTTCTATGAGGAGTACAAAGATGGCCGATTGGCTGGCTCGAAAGTCTGCGGACTTAACTTTTCAGCAAAAAAAAAAAAAAAAAAACTAAGTTTCTATCTCATATCATTCAAAAGTTATTTATAATTTAGTAAAGCTTGGTCTTTGCTGTCGTATACGACGGCGTTGGCCCCAGAGGGTTAATTCACTATTCCTAACCTTACTCCTACCCCCGACCCTAACCTTAACCACCCCTGCCCCCCCGCTTCACTTGTAATTTCGTGCAGCCATCACGGGATGAATGAGAATGAATTTGTGCTGCTGTTACGAAAATGAGGCACTTTTCATCACAATATCACAAACCAATAGATTAATGTATATTCGTTCTGCTGAATCACGACTTGCAGTGAGACCAGGTTGGAAAAGCTGGCAAATAACAAATATCAAATATTTCTGAATAAATATGAATGCCATATTTTCTGCACTATAAATCACATTTGCTTTACTTGATTGGCTGGTCCTGTAACTTATATTTGACCCAACCTACGTATATGTAAAAAAGCACTACAGTATAATCTACAGTTACATGATGGCAGTGTCTGAACATGTGCCTACTGAAACGTGTTCCTGTATGCTGATCTGAATGAGGTGTGTGATCTACACTCTAAAACAAAAGCTAACAATAAGGCACCATTAAGCTGGATGCCAACCACCATAAAACAAGAAGAACATCTGAATGAAGAGGACATGCTGGGTCTTTCAGAAAGACTGGAATTAATACATTATGTTCTCAAACTGAAAGACCACATTCTTGAATATAAATGGGAAATAACCTTGATACGCACTTGAATAAAGAGTGGGGATAAACACATGAACAATCCTCACACACAGCAGTGGAGACAGCAGACGTTATTTCCAAGTTACAACACTTCCAGCTTTTTTACTACTGCACATGCATGAAATCCTTCTCTTGCCAGAGAATCTGTAACTTCTTATTAACAACAACTTGTCACATCCCAACTTAAAGGTGATGAAGATGCCACTCTGATTAGTTAGATTTATTTTATGCCTCCATCACACCCCTGAATAATAAATGGTAAATGGTAAATAGACTGCATTTATATAGCGCTTTTCCATCTGCATCAGACGCTCAAAGCGCTTTACAATAATGCCTCACATTCACCCGATGTCAGGGTGCTGCCATACAAGGCGCTCAATACACACCGGAACAATAGGGGATTAAAGACCTTGCCCAAGGGCCTTAGTGATTTTCCGAACCCAGGATCTTCTGGTCTCAAGCCCAACACCTTAACCACTAGACCATCCCCCAATAATATGGACAATTAACCCAGCACCTTTGCACACAGTGGTCTGTTTTACAGTCAGATTTTGCCCTGACTAGCAAAAATGAGTTGGACACACTCCAAATGGACATTTCAGACTCTAGGCCATGTGCCATAAATAATCAAGATAGGGCCCACATTTTATTTTTGGCAGTCTAATGTAATTTATAATTAAGGTGTAACGACATTAAAACTACGTCATTATTGAAAAATATCGAGGGTGCCCACATTTTTTAGCATATGGTATAAATAGTGCATATGTGACCAACGTTCCCCCCCCCCCCCCCCCCCCAAATAAACAAACAAACCAAAACAACAACAGACATTGTTTATGAGACATAGTCAAATCCCAAAATTTGATGAAGCCTCTCCTTTCTCAGGGTTCCCTGCTACTGTTATGGGAACCATATATATTTTGTCTGTGAACCCCAAATTTGACTTGCATTTGGCAATAATTCAACAATAACTTGTGAAAAGGTGGGGAAAAATGCAGGTCATGTTCTTTGGCAGCCCCAATAAAATTTAACACAGGTTCCTGTTCCTGTGCAGCCATTATATTAATGGTAAATGGATTGTATTTACATAGGACTTTACCATCTGCATCAGAAACTCAAGGTGCTTTACAATTATGTTTCACATTCACCCATTCACACAGACACACTCACACCCGATGTCAGGGTGTGCCACGCAATGTGCTAACTCCACACCGGATCAACTAGCTGAATAAGGACCGTGCCCACAGGCTCTTAGTGATTTTCCAGTCTGGCTGGGTTTTGAACTGAAGATCCTCTGGTCTGAAGCCCAACGCTTAATGTTCAAAATCAAAAATTTATCAAGTTTATACTGGTTCATCAGCTGTAAGAGGGTCTGAGGCTTGCAGCAATGAGGTTTGTAACGCACACATGCACAGTGTACTGCACTCGACAGTGATGAATAATGGCCAATAAAGCCCTTTGCCAGGCCCAGCAGAATTTCAAATGCAAATGTTTGACTCAGCAATAAATTCACTCCATAATATGCACAGCCAGGAGAGTGAGCCAGAGAGTTTGCACAGTTCCTGACAAACACAATTCAAAGTCGTCATGCAACACAATGAAAAAGACCATTAGTTTAACTTATTGAGGATTTACAGGTGGTGATTTCAGTTGCAGTTATGACCAGTTTAGTGCCCTATTTATGTTTGAGTCAGCACCAGTTCAAATTGTAGAAATTTATAAATCATGATGTACCCTCATTTTTGCAACTGTACAATTTGTTGGCAAAACATCTCTAAACTATTGTATTTTCCAGAGTGAAAGTTCATTTTTTAAAGCAGTTTTTTTTTTTTTTTTTTACTGTGACTCATACCCCAAGTCAAGTCAACACAACGGGCATGCACTGCTACTGTGCTTTATCGCATCCATGACACTATGGAACCCTCCTCAGTCCTGGATGGCAACCACCCAAGCAGACATCCGGTCCAAACTCACATTTCTAAAATAACCTTTTCCAGTATTTGTCAGAGCCAGGTGAAACATGGGCGTCCCCTTGGCTTTCTCCAGCTACTGGGGTCTGAAGGAATATATCCTAAATGTGCTTAAACTATGCATTAACCTTTGTGCTTTTTCCTTATTCAGTATCATCATAATATTATTTATCTTTTATTGAGCTAACAATATATTGTTACATGAATGTGTTTTAATGTTTAGAAGTCATCATTTGTATATTACTACAGCTTGTTGCTGAAGAATACATTACTCATAGTGATCAATATTTATCAATGCTCATTAAACATGTGAACAATATTCAAATGAAATGTGCAAACATTCTTGTGATGTAATTTGCTGACAGTTTTTCAGTTAGTGATTGTTGGCTAAAAACCTTATCAGAAGACTTGATAGCGCATGTGGGCAGGACCTTCACTTGACAGTTGGTGCCTAAAACCTTATCAAAAGACTTCAGAGTGCGTGTGGACAGGACCATGCCATGACATGGAGGGATCAGGACCACCCAGATGAAGGACACCGCCCAAGATTAGCAGAAAGACGTAGTAGTAGTAGCTTAGAGTATAAATTTAAATGCCAGCCCACTGTTCGGGGTTCCTCTCTGCTGTCAGCTTGCTGGGACACCAGATTGCTGGTTGGAAGCTCACAGCTCCTGGGACCCTCAGAACTTCTGGGTATGTTTTTGTTTATAAAAAATGAAAAAGAGATCCGCACAGCCAGTTAGCTCCCAAACAAGCCTTTAATAACACCGATAGTGACGTTTCGGGCCTCGCCCTTCATCAGACATCATGATAAGGCCAGGACGCACCTGTATATGAATTAACATTAATTAACAACATGTGAAAATGCAAAAAAAAAAAAAAAACAAAACAAACAAAAAAAAACTCTTAACATAAACATGATCATCAGGACAGGTTCATATATATATGATGGTCCACTTAAATCCATTAAAATATCTACTTCATTAGAAAAAAAAAACAGATTTAAATGCAATTTGAGTTCAGATAATACCATACACAAAAAACTCTTAGCACAAACATAATCATCATCATCAGGTAGGGTTCATACTATATATGATGGTCCACTTGAATCCATTAAAATATTTATTTCATTGGAAAAGAAAGATTTAAATACAATTTAAATTCAGATAAATTTCATTCACAAACAACAACAACAAAAAAAAATATGATTCTTAAAGTCAAAACTAGGCTCCAAGATGGCCCCTAGTTTTGCCTCTTTGTTTTATGGCTTCTTTGAAGAAGTTTTTCTCTCTGGAACCTGTAATCCTTATCTACAATATATTGCACATTGGAAGAGGTATATTGATGACATATTTTTGTTTGGAGCAATACTGAATCATCACTCAGAGAATTTCATAAGTTTATCAATGACAATGACTATAATTTGAAATTTACCGTCGGGTGGCATGAATATCAAATTAATTTTCTGGACATTTTAATTCATAAGAAAGATAATAGACTACTACTAGTCTGTACAGAAAGCCTACTGACCGCAGTTCGTTATTGCATGGTACATTGTATCATCCTATTCACTTGAAGAAAAGTTTGTCTTACTCACAGTTCAACTGGATTCGTCGGATCTGTAGCTCAAATTCTGACTATATTTTACAAGCTGAGGATTTGCAAAAACGCTTTGAACAGAGACAATATAATCCAGCTTGGATCACAGAGCCCGGAAAAAATTTGAGACTATGTCTCAAAATGATTGTCTTTACAGTAAAACAAAAATATTAATATTAAAACAGAGCCTTCCAGACTGAATTGTATTGTTCAATACTCACCACTAGGGGGAGAATTTGAGAAAATCATTAAGAAGCACTGGTACATCATCAAAACTGATCATAAATTAAAAGACATCAAAGAATTCTCTCTGCCACCTCGCATTGTTTTCAAGAGGGTTCCTAATTTGAACTCCATGGTTGTCCGTGCAAATTTGCCATCATGTTGTCAACCATATTTTTCACACGTATCACCACATAGTAACTATAGCTGTGGCCATTGTGCCCAATGTAATTTTACATATACAACTCAAACATTTCTACATCCTAGGACTGGCAAAGTCTTTAAAATTCGTGGCACTATTACATGTAACACTGCTAATGTTATTTACATGTTAAAATGCCCTTGTGGCCTAGCCTATATTGGCAAAACAACAAGACCTCTTAAAATTAGAATATCAAATCAATCAATCAAATTTTATTTATAAAGCCCTTTTACAACACACAAGGTGCAAAGTGCTTTCCATTAAAATCAAACAAGGAAAAGACAGTGTGCATAAACAGTTAGCATTCAAAAAATAAAATGCAAATAAATAAATAAATAAATAAATAAAAAAAATAAATACACCATCCCTGCTTAATAAGTGTCAAAGCCAGTCTGAACAAATGAGTTTTGAGTCGAGCTTTAAAAAGATCAAAGTCTGTCATGGTTGTCATGTCAGGGGGAAGTTTGTTCCAGAGTCTAGGCCCAGCAACAGAAAAGCTCGATCACCCCAGTGCTTATACTGGTTCTTGGGACTTCCAGTAAAAGCTGGTCTGTAGACCTTAAGGCCCTGGTTGTGTTACGAATACACAACAGTTCGGAAAGGTAAGAAGGGCAAGACGTTAAGAGCTTTAAAAACAAAGAGCAAAATTTTAAAATCAATTCTAAAAGAAACGGGGAGCCAATGAAGAGAATAAAGAACTGGAGTGATATGTTGGCGACGGGAAGTGTTTGTTAAAAAACGTGCAGCTGCATTTTGAACCAGTTGAAGCCGTTTGAGAGAGACGACTGGGAAATCCCAACACAAAGTGCATTGCAATAATCGACGAGCTGATAAAAGTGTGAATGGTTTTCTCCAGGTCTGCATGGTTTAAAAAAGGTTTAACCTTTGCCAAGAGATGCAACTGATAAAAACTGGTCCTGACCACACTATCAATCTGCTTATCAAATCTGAAGCCATCGGAGCACAGATCTAATATTCGGAACAAAGACAATAAAAGTTCAGTAGCCATTCATTTTACACAGGCTCAACACAATGTCAGCACATTGAGATTTATTAGGATAGAACAAGTTAAACTTACGAACCGCAGAGGTGACATTAACCAGAATTTACTTAAAAGAGAAAGTAATTGGATCTACGCTCTGGACACTCAATCCTAAAGAACTCAATGAGGATTTTGACATCAGACCTTTTTTGTGATTCTTTTTGTAGCTTTGTCATCATCACTAGTGTCAATTCAGTTGTCTTATGCGATCATTCCCCTGTGTTGATCAATGTTTTTATTAAACTTGATGTTCGATTTCAGCATCTTGTTTTTTTTATATAAAACTGATGTTCGACTCCAGCATCTTGTGTCGATTGCACCAGTTGGCTGCACCTGTTTGTTTCTCTGTTTTTTGTATTTCTTCTCCCTTTTTTGGTGTATTTATTATTTATTATTATAGTTTTTTACAGTATTTTATGATGGTACATACCTGATGCTTATACTGTAAAAGGAGTGTAAACGTGTGTGGGTTTTTTTTGGGGGGGGGGGGGGGGCTGAGGTAATTTACTTGACAACATGCATGGTTGTTTTCGGATTTGTATATGAATTATTTTGTTCTGTTTGATGCTTCGGAACTGTGCAGAGTGACACAGACCTGTTTTTTGGCAGCTTAGGCCCATTTTCTCTGCAAATTTGGGGCTCGTTAATCATACTGACCTTTTTTAAAAGAACTAAGTCGATTATCACACACAGCACGCTTTCTAATGCTGTGGATTTCATCCATTCAATAATGTTTTCATTCTTTTTGGATTTAATCGAGTTTATTGGTGAACATGTATAGCTGTTTTTAATCGTATATATGAATTTATTAAATTATTTAATTACTTAATTGATGAAGAGTGGTACAAATTTGCAATCGGTAGTACAGGTGTCCCGTCGAGATGAGGGAACGTCGAGATGAGGTGCGTCGCACTACTGCGCATGCGTGTGCATGCGCACATCGCTCTACCCAGATTTGAAGATGTCACCCGTCGAGATGAGGTGCGTCGCGCAATTGCACATGTGGAGATGATGCAACTCGCTCGATGTGCAACTGCGCATGCGCATTTTGTTTTTTTTGTTTTTTCCTCTACCCACCACGGAGAAGTGCCCTTATCTGCGGAGGTGAACAGCCAGTGGAGCAAACGTTTTTAAAAAATCTATATAGAAACACACTGCTTCACTTTAAATGCACAAGTCCGTTCAGACGATCAGCACAGACCCTTTCTCTTAAAAGGCTTTATTTTACTCAGCATGTGGCTTTGTAAACTTGTAGCATCGCCTGCTACATTGATTAGCGCTTACATTAGTTATGGACATGCTCTACGGTCTTTTCTGGGATTGTTATACATTTACTTGCCCATCAAAATAAGCGAACTTCATCAAGTAATTTTTTCAGTGCATGCATGTGCAGTTACGTGAGGCACCTCATCTTGACGCCGCACCTCATCTCAACGGCGCACCTCATCTCGACAGAACACCGGCTCATTTGGGGCCTTCCAATTGAAATAGACACTTTAAGATCATGTGGTTTTTTTTGTTTGTTTGTTTGTTGTTTTTTTTGTGAATGAAATTTATCTGAATTTAAATTGTATTTAAATCTTTCTTTTCCAATGAAATAAATATTTAATGGATTCAAGTGGACCATCTATATAGTATGAACCCTTCCTGATGATGATTATGTTTGTGCTAAGAGTTTTTTGTGTATGGTATTTATCTGAACTCAAATTGCATTTAAATCTGTTTTTTTTCTAATGAAGTAGATATTTTAATGGATTTAAGTGGACCATCATATATAGTATGAACCTGTCCTGATGATCATGTTTATGTTAAGAGGTTTTTTTTTTTTTTGCACTTTCACACATGTTGTTAATAATGTTAATTCACATACAGGTGCGTCCTGGCCTTATCATGATGTCTGATGAAGGGCGAGGCCTGAAACGTCACTTTCTGTGTTATTAAAGGATTGTTTGGGAGCTAACTGGCAGCTCACAGGAGACTCCTGAAATATCCCAATAATTGGTGACCCCGACGTGATTTGAAGAAGGTGATTAGTCTTTTGAATTCTAATGATTATTTGTTGAAGTTCTCTTTTGGTGACTGGGCCTCCACGGATGACTCCATGAAGATTACGTGATGGGGACTGGGCCAAACGTGAAAGACACTGAATCCCTTCAGACATCAAAAGGTGCCTAACAACCAAAGGGTAAGCACAAACCTTTTAATACGTAAAATTGTGCACATTGGATATTCCAAACAATTAATGTCTGTAAGTGAGGCAAATGTCCCGTCATTAAAATAGAGTGAGTGAGATTTTGTGTAGAGTGAGTGAGATTTTGTAGATTTTTAAAGAGGGTTTTGGTAACCCACGCAAGTCATGGTGACCTTTAAAGAGGGCTATGGTAACCCCCCGGGTTAAGGGAATCCGGTAAGGTCAGGGGCGAGGTGACCCCAGTTGACTTGACCTACAAAACGAGCTCAGGTTAAGGTAACCCACCACAAAAGATGTCATAAATAAAAAAATAATAGGTACCGGAGGGAGAATTAAGATTCTGCCTGGCCTGTGGATATTGTGTATTGTGGGGTTTTGACTGTCTCAACGTGACGGACAAACAGCTGTTTATAAGCTAAGACTAACACTAGCTCTTTAACAATTAATGTTATCACTGACGACTTTGATAAATGTACCGCGGATGTCTGTTGTTGTCGTATGTGTATGTGTAGTGTGTGAGTCGGTGTCCAGGGTGAAAAGAAAATTCTGTAAGGGAAAATTCTGAGAAAACCTTAGTAATGAAGTAAATTTATTCAGCTTGGTAAAATGATAACCCAAAAACAATAACCTTCTTACTTTCTACATCGAATGATCAAATAATTTGGATAAAGTGGTTCAAATATTAACTTTTGCGCACCAGATTAGTGGAAAAGATGGTTAGTTTTGCTTATTCAATATATTTCAAGTAGAAGCCAAATCAAATTACATACTGGTAAAACAATTAATGATTGGATTTATTATTGTGAAGTCAATATCGGCAGATTTGAGAACAATTCATGAATCAGTGACAAAGTTGAAGTTGTGCCGGGGTGGATCTTTCAACAAGACAATAACCCTAAACACTGCTCAAAATCTACTAAGGCATTCATGCAGAGGAACAAGTATAATGTTCTGGAATGGCCATCTCAGTCCCCAGTCCTGAATATTATTGAAAATCTGTGGTGTGATTTTAAGCGGGCTGCCCATGCTAAGAAACCAACAAACCTGAGATGTTTTGTAAAGAAGAATGGTCCAAAATACCTTCAACCAGAATCCAGACTCTCATTGGAAGCTATAGGAAGCGTTTAGAGGCTGTTATTTCTGCAAAAGGAGGATCTACTAAATATTGATGTATTTTTTCTGTTGGGGTGCCCAAATTATGCACCTGTCTAATTTTGTTTAAAGAATTATTGCACACTTTCTGTAAATCCTATAAATGTCTCATCAGTGTGTTCATGCTATATGATATATTTAACTGAAATTTCTGATCCAGACAACCAATAATTTATAAGGAAAATCAGGAAAATATCAGAGGTGCCCAAACTTTTGCATACAGCTGCAAGTTCTGGGTACAAAGTTCTGTCTTGTGTTCAGCTATCCGTAAATTGAGTTGATGTTTTGTTTGGCCTATATTGGCCAGTCCACAAGGACACTTTAAAAAGTATACTACGTGTGTGTTGCAATTGATGAATGAAGATATAGGATATTTTGCCAGTAGGGGATGAAAGAAGCATTCTGCATTAGTCAAGTTGGTGCATTATGCAAAATTACCACAGTTAAAAACCCCTAGGTGGGCTGGAAAGCCAAGTGATCAAGAACAAAGTGACCATGTCCAAATGGACCAATCGATCACAAATATTACAGGTGTGCCAATATAAACCTGGGTGCTCAGCACAAATGTCTTTATGTGTTGGATCACTCTTCAGGACATGCCAATGTTTGCGATTAATTTTTTATTAATATTTTATTCATGCCTATAATGGGGTAGGTGAGTATAAAAATAATTTTGATATTTTAGAGGCTTAGATTTTTTTCTTGAGCAGAAAGGCATGATCTGTACTCAAAGCCCTATCCCTTGCTTTAATGATGTCAGTTTTTTCATAACCATGTTGTTCAAAATGATGCACTAAATGAACTGCTTCTGACAAAAAATCAGTAGTGGTGCTACAATTTCTTCTGACCTAAACTCTGGTTATTGGCGACTCTGTTTTGAGAAATGTGAAGTTAGCGACACCAGCAACCATTGTCAATTGTCTTCCGGGGGCCAGAGCAGGCGACATCGAAGGACATTTGAAATTGCTGGCTAAGGCTAAGCGTAAATTTGGTAAGATTGTAATTCACGTCGGCAGTAATGACACTCGGTTACGCCAATCGGAGGTCACTAAAATTAACATTAAATCGGTGTGTAACTTTGCAAAAACAATGTCGGACTCTGTTGTTTTCTCTGGGCCCCTCCCCAATCAGACCGGGAGTGACATGTTTAGCCGCATGTTTCTTGAATTGCTGGCTGTCTGAGTGGTGTCCAAAAAATGAGGTGGGCTTCATTGATAATTGGCAAAGCTTCTGGGGAAAACTGGTCTTGTTAGGAGAGACGGCATCCATCCCACTTTAGATGGAGCAGCTCTCATTTCTAGAAATCTGGCCAATTTCTTGGATCCTCCAAACTGTGACTGTCCAGCGTTGGGACCAGGAGGCAGAGCTGTGGTCTTACACACCTCTCTGCAGCTTCTCTCCCCTGCCATCCCCTCATTACCCCATCCCCGTAGAGACGGTGCCTGCTCCCAGACCACCAATAACCAGCAAAAATCTATTTAAGCATAAAAATTCAAAAAGAAAAAATAATATAGCACCTTCAATTGCCACAGACTAAAACAGTTAAATGTGGTCTATTAAACATTAGGTCTCTCTCTTCTAAGTCCCTTGGTAAATGATATAATAATTGATCAACGTATGATTTATTCTGCCTAACAGAAACCTGGTTACAGCAGGATGAATATGTTAGTTTAAATGAGTCAACACCCCCGAGTCACACTAACTGTCAGAATGCTCGTAGCAGGGCCGTGGCGGAGGATTAGCAGCAATCTTCCATTTCAGTTTATTAATTAATCAAAAACCTAGACAGAGCTTTAATTCATTTGAAAGCTTGTCTCTTAGTGTTGTCCATCCAAATTGGAAGTCCCAAAACCAGTTTTATTTGTTATTATCTATCGTCCACCTGGTCGTTACTGTGAGTTTCTCTGTGAATTTTCAGACCTTTTGTCTGACTTAGTGCTTAGCTCAGATAAGAATATAGTGAGCGATTTTAATCCACACAGATGCTGAGAATGACAGCCTCAACACTGCATTTAATCTATTATTAGACTCTATCGGCTTTGCTCAAAAAGTAAATGAGTCCACCACCACTTTAATCATATCTTAGATCTTGTTCTGATTGGTATGGAAATAGAAGACTTAACAGTATTCCCTGAAAACTCCCTTCTGTCTGATCATTTTTAATAACATTTACATTTACCCTTATGGACTACCCTGCAGTGGGGAATAAGTTCATTACACTAGAAGTCTTTCAGAAAGCGCTGTAACTAGGTTTAAGGATATGATTCCTTCGTTATGTTCTCTAATGTCATATACCAACACAGAGCAGAGTAGCTACCTAAACTCTGTAAGGGAGTTAGAGTATCTCGTCAATAGTTTTACATCCTCTTGAAGACAACTTTGGATGCTGTAGCTCCTCTGAAAAGAGAGCTTTAAATCAGAAGTGTCTGACTCCGTGGTATAACTCACAAACTCGTAGCTTAAAGCAGATAACCCGTAAGTTGGAGAGGAAATGGCGTCTCACTAATTTAGAAGATCTTCACTTAGCCTGGAAAAAGAGTTTGTTGCTCTATAAAAAAGCCCTCCGTAAAGCTAGGACATCTTTCTACTCATCACCTTTTGAAGAAAATAAGAATAACCTCAGGTTTCTTTTCAGCACTGTAGCTAGGCTGACAAAGAGTCAGAGCTCTATTGAGCTGAGTATTCCATTAACTTTAACTAGTAATGACTTCATGACTTTCTTTGCTAACAAAATTTTGACTATTAGAGAAAAAAATACTCATAACCACCCCAAAGATGTATCGTTATCTTTGGCTGCTTTCAGTGATGCCGGTATTTGGTTAGACTCTTTCTCTCCGGTTGTTCTGTCTGAGTTATTTTCATTGGTTGCTTCGTCCAAACCATCGGCATGTTTATTGGACCCCATTCCTGCCAGGCTGCTCAAGGAAGTCCTACCATTATTTAATGCTTCAATCTTAATATGATCAATCTATCTTTGTTAGTTGGTTATGTACCACAGGCCTTTAAGGTGGCAGTAATTAAACCATTACTTAAAAAGCCATCACTTGACCCAGCTATCTTAGCTAATTATAGGCCAATTTCCAACCTTCCTTTTCTCTCAAAGATTCTTGAGAGGGTAGTTGTAAAACAGTTAACTGATCACCTGCAGAGGAATGGTCTATTTGAAGAGTTACAGTCAGGTTTTAGAATTCATCATAGTACAGAAACAGCATTAGTGAAGGTTAAAAATGATCTTCTTATGGCTTTGGACAGTGGACTTATCTCTGTGCTTGTTCTGTTGGACCTCAGTGCTGCTTTTGATACTGTTGACCATAAAATTTTATTACAGAGATTAGAGCATGTCATAGGTATTAAAGGCACTGCGCTGCGGTGGTTTGAATCATATTTGTCTAATAGATTACAGTTTGTTCATGTAAATGGGGAATCTTCTTCACAGACTAAAGTTAATTATGGAGTTCCACAAGGTTCTGTGCTAAGACCAATTTTATTCACTTTATACATGCTTCCTTTAGGCAGTATTATTAGACGGTATTGCTTAAATTTCATTGTTACGCAGATGATACCCAGCTTTATCTATCCATGAAGCCAGAGGATACACACCAATTAGCTAAACTGCAGGATTGTCTTACAGACATAAAGACATGGATGACCTCTAATTTCCTGCTTTTAAACTCAGATAAAACTGAAGTTATTGTACTTGGCCCCACAAATCTTAGAAGCATGGTGTCTAACCAGATCGTTACTCTGGATGGCATTTCCCTGATCTCTAGTAATACTGTGAGAAATCTTGGAGTCATTTTGATCAGGATATGTCATTCAAAGCGCATATCAAACAAATATGTAGGACTGCCTTTTTGCATTTACGCAATATCTCTAAAATCAGAAAGGTCTTGTCTCAGAGTGATGCTGAAAAACTAATTCATGCATTTATTTCCTCTAGGCTGGACTATTGTAATTCATTATTATCAGGTTGTCCTAAAAGTTCCCTAAAAAGCCTTCAGTTGGTTCAGAATGCTGCAGCTAGAGTATTGACGGGGACTAGCAGGAGAGAGCATATCTCACCCGTGTTGGCCTCTCTTCATTGGCTTCCTGTTAATTCTAGAATAGAATTTAAAATTCTTCTTCTTACTTATAAGGTTTTGAATAATCAGGTCCCATTTTATCTTAGGGACCTCGTAGTACCATATTACCCCATTAGAGCGCTTCGTTCTCAGACTGCGGGCTTACTTGTAGTTCCTAGGGTTTGTAAGAGTAGAATGGGAGGCAGAGCCTTCAGCTTTCAGGCTCCTCTCCTGTGGAACCAGCTCCCAATTCAGATCAGGGAGACAGATACCCTCTCTACTTTTAAGATTAGGCTTAAAACTTTCCTTTTCGCTAAGGCTTATAGTTAGGGCTGGATCGGGTGACCCTGGACCATCCCTTGGTTATGCTGCTTTAGACGTAGATTGTGGGGGGGTTCCCATGATGCACTGTTTCTTTCTCTTTTTGCTCCGTATGCATCACTCTGCATTTAATCATTAGTGATCGATCTCTGCCCCCCTTCACGGCATGTCTTTTTCCTGGTTTTTTCCCTCAGCCCCAACCAGTCTCAGCAGAAGACTGCCCCTCCCTGAGCCTGGTTCTGCTGGAGGTTTCTTCCTGTTAAAAGGGAGTTTTTCCTTCCCACTGTTGCCAAGTGCTTGCTCATAGGGGGTCGTTTTGACCGTTGGGGTTTTTCATAATTATTGTATGGCCTTGCCTTACAATATGGAGCGCCTTGGGGCAACTGTTTGTTGTGATTTGGTGCGATATAAGAAAAAAGTTGATTGATTGATTGATTGATTGATTGACCTGCAAAAAAAAAAAAAAAAACTGGCCCACTGGTATGTTGTGAACTACACTATGAGGCAGGTGATTGCTGTCCACTCTTAGCCAAGTATTCGTCCTAAGGGGTTTGCAGTAAATGGTTTGATTGTAAGATATTATTTTCATCCTAAAAATTTCAAGATCTAAACAATCAATGGACTGAGTTATAAAGGAAAGATGGTCTGTGGTGGAATTTACATACATAAGTCAAAAACTGATTAGGTCACCGAGTGTACCCTTCCATATTAAAAGGACATCATCAATATACCTGCGACACAGTGATATTTTAGAATTAAAGGGGTTATTTTCAATGTTGAAAATACATTTTTCTTCTCTTAAACCCATCACCATACAGGCATAAGAAGGAGCAAGGACACTACCCATTGCAGTCCCATGTAGTTGTAAATAAAATTTGCCAGAGTATTTAAAAACATTGTTTGATAAAATCATCTTGACAAGGTTTACAAGGAATTTAGATGGAGGCAACACATCAGTAGGACGTTTGGGAAGGTATAAAGACATGGCCTGTAGGCCTATGTGGTGAGGTATAAATTTATTAAGACTTTGCACATCCAAAGACGCAAGGACATCATTTACTTTCACAATTCTAATTGTTGATTAAATTTAAAACGACAGTTGTATCCCCAAGATATGGCAAACTGTGAACATATTTTCTTAGAAAGAAATCAACAAATTGTGGTAGAGGCTCAGTGAGGCTCCCTATGCCAGAAACAATGGGCTGTAAAGGGGGGGGGGGGGGGGGGGTCATCACGTCGTTTATAAAGTTTAGGTACGCCATAACATACTGAACAATGCAGGTAGTCACTAAGAAGAAAAGCCTCCTCTCTCTCTATGATCCAGACTTTTTTTTAATGAGATATATCAATAAATTTATGGATAATATTTTTTATGCTAGATGTAGGATTAGAAGGTAGAGGCTGGTAGTATTTCTCATCAATGAGCAGTTTCAAGATACCACATTCATAATTCTTTAACCACATGACAACAACAGCACCCCCTTTATCGGCAGGACGAATAATAATGTCCTGTCTAGAGTCCAAGGAGCCTAACACATCCAATTCACTTCTTATCATATTTTTATTTTTAGAAGGCTGTAGTGCACTTAGTTTAGCCACTAGTTTAGCCATGTCCTGCTCTACTAACTGACTGAAGGTGACTATAGTGGGATTTAAATTAGAAGAAGGCAGAAACCCTGATTTCTTTTTAAAAGGGATCACTTCTCTAAGAGTTTCACCAGTACTGGATGCTTATAGTATTATAAGTGTTATGGTTCGGGTGTGAGTGGGAGACGAACCCAGAAGCAGGAAGCAGAAATGAACAGTTAACACGGATTTATTGCTTGGAATATGACAGTACAGAAGGAGCAAAATAAACAAGGCTGCCTACCTGAGTGGAGACCGGCCCGCTGAATGGTGGAACCAGGGAGTCCGCAGTCCAGACTACTTCAGTCCCAGTGGTTGGATCCGGAGCCAGGTGGCTGCCTGCAAGCTGTCGACGAGGCTGAGGAAGATACACAGCTGGTCCAGATATGCAGGCAATTAGACAGAACGGTTCAGTTCAGTTTCTTCTAGTGGTTCTTATCAGGAAAAGTTCACAGTTCAGTTCATATAATTATTCCAGGCAGTGTTCAGTGAGCAGCAGCTCATATGAGCAAGAAGGAGAGCGAACACTTAGCTTGACTGATGTGAGCCTGGGAGCTCCACAACAGGCTGCAGAAGAGTCTTGATAGCAATCAGATTGCTTCAGTGATAAGCTGCAGTTCTTCAGGCTGGTGTGTGGAAACACCGAGAGCAAAGATATTATAAGCAAAGGAGCCAGGCTTACAGGGGAAGGTTTGCAGAGTTTCTGGTGAGGATGGAGTGCAAAGCCAGGGTTCATATACAGATGCTGATGAAATGTGGAACAGGTGTGTTGATCAGCTTGAGGCGCGCCACCTGTGCAGAGAAGAGGGAGAAACCAGCAGCAGCAGGAAACCAGAACAGCCAGCCCACAACAGTACCCCCCCCCCCCCCTCAATGGGAGTACCCAGGCAACCTACAAGGATGACCAGGGCGATCAGGATCATCCCGGTAAAAGTCCCGGATGAGGGAAGGGTCCAGGATGAGACCCTGCTTCACCCAGGAGCATTCTTCAGGGCCGTAGCCCTCCCAGTCTACCAGAAACTGGAAGCCCCTTCCCCGACGAAGAACATTCAAGATCTTCCAGACGGTCCAGGCTGGATGGCCGTCCACCATCCGGGCAGGGGGTGGCGGAGGAGCAGGGAGACACAGAGGGCTCGAACGAACTGGCTTCAGTCTGGAATCATGGAAGACTGGGTGGATCCGCAGGGAGTGAGGAAGACAGAGCCGGACGGCTACCAGATTAATCACCCGGTCAACCACAAAAGGCCTGATATACCGGGGAGCCAGTTTTGGGGAGTCCATTCGGAGAGGGATGTCCCGAGACAAGATCCACACCTCCTGCCCGGGCTGGTAGTCGGGGGTGGGGGTCCGATGTCAGTCAGCATGGCCCTGCATCTGAGTTTGGGTCTTCAGCAGGTCAGAGCGGGTGGCCTTCCATACCCAAGGGCATCTCCAGAGGTGGTGTTCCACTGACGGTACGGAGACCTCCGTCTCTTGCGACGGAAAGGGGGGTGGCTGATAACCCAGTGAGGCCTCGAAAGGTGAAAGTCCGGTTGCAGAGGAATCCTGGGTGTTGTGGACATACTCCACCCAGGGCAGCTGTAGGCTCCAGTCCGCTGGGTGGATGGCGGATACACACCGCAGGGTGGTTTCTAGCTCTTGGTTGATCCACTCTGCCTGCCCATTGGTCTGGGGATGGAACCCAGATGACAGGCTGACCGAGGTCCCCAGCGCATTACAGAAGCTCCACCAGACTTGCGAGGTGAACTGAGGCCCTCGGTCAGAGACAATGTCCAAGGATATGCAATGCAGCCGGACAACGTGGAGGACGAGGAGGTCGGCGGTCTCCTGGGCGGTTGGGATCTTCGGCAGGGGCACAAAGTGGGCTGCCTTGGAGAACCGATCCACGATCGTGAGGACCACTGTGTTACCCTGGGATGGAGGAAGTCCCGTAACAAAGTCCATTCCGATGTGTGACCATGGATGGCCAGGAATTGGGAGCGGTCGTAGGAGCCCCACAGGAGGTCGATGAGAAGCCTTCCCTCGGGCACAGACAGTACAAGCTTGGATGTACTCCTTTACGTCTGCTTGTGCGGAGGGCTGCCAGAAGCGCGACGGAGGAGCTCTAGCATCCTGGTTGTCCCTGGATGGCAGGACAGTTTGGAGGCATGACAGAATTGAAGGACTTGTGATCAAACCTCAGGTGGGACAAAAAGCCGACCGGGTGGCCCACCCCCAGGGTCCGGATGGCATGAGGGTTTCCTGGACGGCCCGCTCAACATCCCAGGTCAGGGCCCCCACAACCATGGATTGGGGTAAGATGGTGTCCGATGCTTCAGGTTGTCGTTTGGTCGGGGTGGCAAACTGTCGAGACAGAGCATCTGGTTTGATGTTCTTGCTACCCGGACGATACGAGATGGTGAAGTTAAACCAACCAAAGAACAGTGACCACCTGGCTTGCCGGGAGTTCAATCGTTTGGCAGACTGGATATATTCGAGGTTGCGGTGGTCTGTCCAAATGACGAATGGGACTGCGGCTCCCTCCAGCCAATGTCTCCACTCGGCTAGGGCTTCTTTAACAGTGAGGAGTTTCCGGTTACCCATGTCATAGTTTTGTTCAGTGGGGGTCAGGCACTGCAAAAAATAGGCACAAGGGTGTACCTGGTTGTCCTTCTCTGACCGCTGGGATAAGACTGCTCTTAACCCAGAATCCGAGGCATCAACCTCAACGATAAACTGATGTTCTGGGTCCGGTTGTGTGAGTATTGGTGCGGTAGCGAATCGTTCCTTTAGTAATGAAAACACTGTGTCAGCTTGAGGAGTCCACTGAAAAGTATTCTTGGAGGATGTGAGTGCTGTGAGAGGTGCAGTGACCTGACTGAATCCACAAATGAAACGCATGTAGAAGTTTGCAAACCCAAGAAACTGCTGAAGTTGTTTAACAGATGATGGGACTGGCCAATCAACTACTGCTTTGACCTAGGCCGGGTCAGGCTTTACCTGGATGTGAGAGATGATAAATCCCAGAAATTAAACGGTGTGTAGACTAAACTCACACTTCTTGGCTTTGACAAACAAGTGGTTCTCTAATAGTCACTGGACCACCAGTCGAACATGCTTGGTGTGAGCCTGTGGGTTAGGAGAGAAGATCAGAATGTCGTCGAGATAGACGAACACAAAGCAATTAAGGAAGTCCCTCAAAACGTCATTCACCAGCACCTGGAATGTAGCCAGGGCGTTGGTGAGACCGAAGGGCATGACCAGATACTCGAAATGCCCCAACAGGGTGTTGAAGGCGGTCTTCCACTCGTCCCCCTCTCGGACACGCACCAGGTGGTAAGCATTACGAAGGTCCAATTTCGTGAATATGGTCGCCCCAAGCAAAGAGCTAAATGCCGAATCCAGAAGTGGGAGAGGGTACTGATTACGGATCATTATGGCATTTAGCCCCCTGAAGTCAATGCAGGGGCGAAGGGACCCATCCTTCTTTCCCACAAAAAAGAAGCCTGCCCCAACTGGTGATGAAGAGGGCCAGATCAACCCAGCAGCTAAGGAGTCCCGGATGTAGGTTTCCATTGACTCGCATTCCAAGCGGGATGGGTTGTACAATCTGCCTGAGGGCAGTTTGATGCCAGGAAGCAAGTCAATGGCACAGTCGTAAGGACGGTGAGGAGGGAGTGAGAGCGCACGATCCTTGCTGAAAACCTCTCCAAGGTCGTGATACTCAGGGGGAACTAAGGACAAGTCAGGAGGTGAAACCACTATCTCCTTGGCCTTCACGCTGGGAGGAACCGAGGAACTGAGACACCCCTTGAGACAGGCTTCGCTCCATCGAGTAATAACCCTGGACTGCCAATCTATCCCGGGATTGTGTTGGAATACACAAGGATGGCCTAGGACCAAGGGGGATGAGGATGGGATAACAAAAAACTGAATGACTTCACCGTGGTTCCCAGACACCACTAACGTGACCGGAGCGGTGCGGTGTGTAATGGTAGGTAATGGTGTGCCATCTAATGCATGCACCGATAGTGAGGAAGGAAGCGCCTCCAATGACATCCTGATTTTGGATGCGAAAGCGGTGTCTATGAAATTACCCTCGGCCCCAGTGTCAATGAGAGCCGGAACCGAAAGCGTTTCACTACCAAAACAAAAAGTGGCTGGGATTTGAGTGTGACTGGAACCCACACCCGTGAATTTTGCTTGGCTCACCCGTAGCCCGGTACGTACGGGTGAGAGTTTGCTTTTGGTTGAACAGTGCATGTGCTAAGGCTGTGATCCTCAGCGCTGCAATAAAGACACTCCCCGGACGCCAGTCTCCGTATACGTTCTGCTGGGGGCAATTTGGCCCTGCCGAGCTGCATTGGCTCACCAGCAGGGGGAGGTGGCGTATCAACAGAGTGCTTGATAGAGCTGGGAAGAGGTGGAACTGGTGCTTGTCGAGAGGCTGGGCGAGCGGTGAGGTCCCGGTCAGCCCGACGGCCTTTGTCCTGCCGGCGCTCTCTCATTCGATTGTCCAGCCGGATAATTAATGAAATGAGCGAGTCGAGACTACTTGGCTCATCCCGGACCGCTAACTAATCTTTTAATGCTTCGTTTAGTCCATTGATAAAAACGCTTCACAGCGCCGCCTCGTTCCAGTCGGCCTCTGCAGCCAAAATGCGGAAGTCCACTGTGAACTCAGCAGCGCTG
Source organism: Thalassophryne amazonica (assembly GCF_902500255.1). Taxonomy (NCBI): domain Eukaryota; kingdom Metazoa; phylum Chordata; class Actinopteri; order Batrachoidiformes; family Batrachoididae; genus Thalassophryne; species Thalassophryne amazonica. The sequence continues at coordinate 46,113,612 of NC_047112.1, read as the reverse complement.
CGCTGACCCTGTCTGAGGGTGAGAAGCCTTTGGGAGATGGAATCTCTCCGGGATGGATGATCAAAAATCAACCGGAATTCTTTTGAGAATCGTATGTTAACGAACTCACGTGACCCGCTATAGCTTCCACAACCTGCTGAAGCTTTCCGAGGTACTCGCCCTGGATGCTCAACACCTGCTGCATGCGGTCTGCCCCGCTGGATCCATGACGTGGCCAGAAACTTCTGTTATGGTTTGGGCGTGAGTGGGAGATGAACCCAGAAGCAGGAAGCAGAAATGAACAGTTAATACGGATTTATTGCTCAGAATATGACAGTACAGAAGGAGCAAAATAAACAAGGCTGCGTAGCCGAGTGGAGACCGGCTCACTGAACGGTGGAACCAGGGAGTCCGCAGTCCAGCAGTCCAGACGACTTCAGTCCCAGTGGTTGGATCTGGAGCCAGGTGGCCGCCTGTAAGCTGTCGACGAGGCTGAGGAAGATACACAGAAGGGTGAGTGCTGAGCCAGTCACTGAAGTGGTTTTCACAGTCAGTCAGAGACAACTATCACAGCTGGTCCAGATATGCAGGCAATTAGACAGAACGGTTCAGTTCAGTTTCTTCTAGTGGTTCTTATCAGGAAAAGTTCACAGTTCAGTTCATATGATTATTCCAGGCAGTGTTCAGTGAGCAGCAGCTCATATGAGCAAAAAGGACAGCGAACACTTAGCTTGGCTGATGTGAGCCTGGGAGCTCCACAACAGGCTGCAATAGAGTCTTGATAGCAATCAGGTTGCTTCAGTGATAAGCTGCAGTTCTTCAGGCTGGTGTGTGGAAATACCAAGAGACAAAGATGTATATAAGCAAAGGAGCCAGGCTTACCGTGGAAGGTTTGCAGAATTTCTGGCGAGGATGGAGTGCAAAGCCAGGATTCATATACAGATGCTGATGAAATGTGGAACAGGTGTGTCGATCAGCTTGAGGCGCGCCACCTGTGCAGAGAAGAGGGAGAAACCAGCAGCAGCAGGAAAACAGAGCAGGCAGCCCACAACAGTAAGACAGGACATTGGACCTAGAAAAGAAATATTTCAAATGGAGCTGTCTGAAAAATTTAAACAAGTCCACTTTAAGAAAAAAGAGTCAATGTGGTTGGATGGAGCAAACAAGAGTCCTTTCCGAACTACTGTTTTCTCTGTACCCGTAATGTCAAGGTCAGAGATGTTAATTACAGTTTCCTTTGGTAGCGGGGGTTGTCTTCCCCCTCGAGCCCTGCCTCGTGTTTGCCTTTGATGAAGATGACCTTAATCCAAAAAAGACATAGGATTGGACTGGGGTAAGCCACGACCTCTGACGTCACTCAGATCATCAGAGGAGTCTCTCTCACTTGCTGTAGAAAGGGACGTGTGCCTGTTTGTCTTAGGCAGGGGTGGGCAGTTGTTCCTTGAAAACCTCCTTCTACTGCCTTGCCAATCATAAACTGTCCCGTCTAAATAATCTTTAGTATCGTTTATATTTTCTTACCATTATAGGTCTTTCACAAAGCCGGGGGTCGTTTCTGATATATTTGTCGTACTTTATATTTCCTCTTATATATTCCCAGGTTCAGTTTTTGAAATGTGAGCATTTGGTCATATTATATATTACTGGACGTTGAACATAACATTTCCAGATAACACATTGGACTCTGGGAAACTGTGACAGGCATTAATTTTACAATATAAATAAAATTAATTTGGTCATAAAGTTACTGGACAGAAGTGTTTGGTAGCGCAATATCTTTGCAGTAGAATGAAGATTTACTGTTCGTGGTCCCAGTGCTTCCTTCTTACTGTGTGATTGGGCACTAACCTGTGACATAAGGTGGTAACTAGATGTCTGTGGTACTTGGGTTCATCCGAGGATCCTTGGGTACCACTAAAATGAGTTTGTGTCAAACTAACTGTTACTTCTGGAGCATTGTGAGGAAATGTCAGCTACAACATTGTGCCCATGTGGCAGGTCATTCTGTGCATTTTCACAGATGCATCCCTGTTTGAGACCCCAGTAACTGGAAAAGGCCACGGGGACACCCATGTTTCACCTGGCTGCTGCAGAGAGATCATTACTTTTGCGGGGTGGGGATGGGTTAGCTGTCTGCCTGAGTGTGGCTGCAGATGCTGCAACATGCAGTGCCAGTGCATATGACACGACAAACTTTATTGTCGGGAAATGTGTCTTAGACTGAAATGCTGCACACAGCTTTAGGCCTTTATATTTAGTAATATAGTTTAAAAAGGCATATCGGAAAAACACTGTAACATATCAAAGCATTGCACATTACACATATTACACATTATAACTTGGCCCCGACCACATCCCTCCATCAAGTATCATGATAATTTGGTCGTGTGTTGTTAATAATCCTGGTGACATTATTAAAAACAAAGGTGACACAGGTGAAACCACAACCTTGCTCCAGACAGAATTCAGAAAATGCCACATTGTGAAAGCCGTGTTAATTTTGTCAGATTTCAATCCAACACTCAATTCAATGAAGCTGATGTAGCGCCATGGCCTTGATTCACCCTTATTAAATAAATACATTAATGATGTCTCAACAAAAACCTGAGTTTTCAACTGGAGACACTGTGCTTCCACTCTCAGTTGAGAAATTCCTGTCATCTGGAGATCTTCAGATAAGTTTGGAGACATCCCCCGATGGTTCAACACTGCTTTGCAAAGCAAAACAAAACTGTAATTCAAAGTTCTTCAAAGGGAAGCCCTTGCCTTTTTATCGGTTAAACTCTGATCATTATGAATTACATGACATTATAATTGCTTCACATCAGAATCTGAACTTGCCCAGGCCTGAAGAACCCACTATATGGCCTCAAGCTAAGACAGAAACTCTCCTCATCAGGGAGGACACCTTCTCCCCCATGATAGCATGTGGTCATAAACTTTGTCTTGACAAGCAGCTATAACATTTAGTTTAAAGCAAAGGAAAAGACCTTTGGTTTGAAATAAAAATTAGATCAGTATTTCTTTCATTTCTATCTAAAGACTTATAATATTTGTTGGTATTGATTATTCAAACAAAATGCTTTGCATGTAGTCATTCCATTTATTGATATGTGTTCTTGCCACTGATGTTGTTTAAGTGTGATTCTGAAGTATTCTGCCTTAACCAAATAGAGTGTTTAAGTGCCTATTAATAATGTGTGTCCATTTCAGTGTCTGAGAACAAATAGTATTTCAAATTAATTAATGTGTTTAAATAGTTGAATCATTTGAGTCTGCCCTGTGAACATGTGGTCTGTGAAACTACACACCCTACATGGGTGGAGTTTGGTGATGTCAGTCCCCCTTTAAAAAGTTAGAACACAGTCTTCTTCTCTCTTCTCCATGCTCTCTTTCTGCCGGTCTTCTCTTTTTCTTTTCGTTGAATGCTTAATTTTTATTTTGGGCCAAGGCCCATTGCTAAGCTAAGCTAAGCTACCACATGGCATTCATTCATCCTTTATTTTGACAAACTTAAAGTTTAACCTGACACTTTAAGGTGCATCAAGTCTTTTGAATTTTTAAGAGAACTTCCGAGCTGAGCTTTTCAAATTAAGAGCAAATTTACAGAAAAGCGACTTTTCCTTTTCATTATAATTTTTCAGCGCTCTTAAAGTTTTACCTTTTTTTTTCTAAATTCACAAAGATTTTTTTTTTTTTTTTGACTTAACCTTTATTGTTTTCAGACAATAATAATAAACAGACAACAATCCATATAATATCAGATCTGGTCCTTGACAAGTGACTTCAAGTGAACTGTAACAACATTTAACCCACAAACAAAAATTAAATAATGAAGACAATACAAAACAGAAATGATCTATAGATAAAATATACAAATATACATATGTATATGTATCAGTATAAATAAAGTAGTAAAAAAAAAAAGAAAAAAAAAAAAAAGCTACCAAACAAAATCTGGACATACAGTTTCAGCTGTGTAAACCTATTCAGATGCCTAAAGTATTTGAGCTAGAAGACGTCGTTAATTGAATATAAGCCAGATAGGGGCCCCATTTGCGATTATAATCATCTAGTCTGTTCAACAGTCTAAAAGATAACCTCTCTAGAGAAGCTAGTTGGCCAAGAGAAGTCTGCCAGTGAGTAAAAGATGGGGCTGATGGAGACTTCCACTCCATTACTAATAATTTCCTTCCTAGCATAATCGCTGTTTGGGCCCACTGTGAAAGAAATGAAGGCGGCAGAGCACTCATAATTGAGGGGTCCCCAAGAACGTAAAGTCTATTACAAAAGGGAATATCTTTGCCAAGGCTCTCCCCCAATACCCTATGAACTGATGTCCAGAAGATCTGAAGTTCTGGGCACTCCCACAGCATATGAAGCAATGTACCATTATCCTCCTGGCACTTCCAACATTTATGATTATCTGCTAAACCCACTTTGTGTAGCTTAAGAGGAGTCCAGTACATCCTATGTAATATTTTGAATTGGACTAATCGAGTCCTCAACTCTCTTGATCCCCTCCCATTCAGCATCTAAAAAAGTCCAATTTAAATCTTTCTCCCATGACTGCTTAGTGGGTGTCAAAGAGGTATCAGATTCTATTAGTAACATCTTATAAAAAGTGGAGGCTGCATGACCTTGCCTGAGTGCTTTCTTGAGATCTTCTAAGAGGCTACAAGGGGCTGACGCAGCAGACCCAAAAGTTTTAACTAATAAATGTCGCATCTGCAAATATTTCCAAAAATCCTGTCTAGGCAGATTGAATTCCCCAGCCAGGATTTCAAATGACTTTAACGTGCCATTGTCATATAGATCTCCCAATATTGACACACCTTTCAAAAGCCAAGATTTCCAAAGAAATGGGGTTTTGTTGATACAGAGTTTTGGATTGTGCCACAGACCTGAAGTTTGATTAAGGTGTGCATTAAATTTAAAAATCTGAGATATTCTTTCCCACACTATTTGAAGGTGCGACATGACAGGGTGCAGCCTATTTTGAAGGGCAAGGTTAGTGGACAAGCAGTAGAATGGAGTGAATGGAGCAGAGACCTCACTCTCAAGAGCAAGCCAAGGGGGTGCTCTCTCTGGGGGCATAAACCAGTGCGATAAATGCCTGAGAGAGAAGGCATAATAATAATACAGCAAGTTAGGGATTCCCAGTCCTCCACTATCCAACGGTCTCTGTAGTTTTTTCAAATTGAGCCTGGGTTTTTTATAGTTCCATATAAATTCTTTACACAACCTATCAAACTTTTTAAAATATAATGGTTGAATATACACCGGTACAGCCTGCAGCAGATAGTTGAATTTGGGAGTACAAACCATTTTAATAATGTTCACGTTACCCCACATTGAAAGATACAGTTGATTCCAGCGTTCTATGTCCACCTTCATGCTCTCAAGTAGAGGGTCAAAATTAATTTTTATAAGGTTAGATAAGTGGGGGAAATGTGATACCTAGATATTTTAAACCTTTTATGGGCCAGGAGAACATACCGGAGGAAAAGAATGTTTTGGGGCAGTGAACAGTGAGTGGAAGGGCCTCCGACTTTGTCCAATTGACCTTATAATCTGAAATATCTGAAAATGTATTGATTAGAGAGAACAATGCAGGAAGGGAATTTTGAGGATCTGACACAAACAAAAGAATATCGTCTGCATATAGCATTAGTTTATGACAGCTTTGACCGATAGAGATGCCCAGGATATTAGCTTCTCTTTGGATAGCCACCGCCAGCAGTTCAAGGGCTATTACGAAAAGAAGGGGGGACAGGGGGTCCCCTTGTCTTGTGCCCCTTCCTAATTCGAACGATGGACCAATTATACCATTTGTGAGGACCGAAGCTTTTGGACATATGTATATAAGCCGTATCCAATTAATAAAATTACTACTAAAACCAAAGTATTTGAGTGTTAAAAACAAGTATTGCCATTCAACCCTATCGAATGCTTTTTCAGCATCCAATGAAATGGCTGCAATAGGGTCCTGACAATCTTGAACTGCCCACATAATGTCCAGCAACCTTCTAACATTATCAGCTGATAATGGCTTTTAATCTGGCTCCAACAAACTTTTGAAAAGCTACCAGAAACCATTTTCAACAAACACCTTCCACCACTGAGGTCCAGCAGCTGAGGACGGAGCTGATTTCAAACCTGACTGCAAGCAGCCATCCTGTCGGTAAAGCCAGCCAACCCAGGCCATTGGGATCACTGGGGAAACCAGCTGAGTTAACCCCTGACCCAAGTGAGCACGCTGCAGAACCTACATCAATGATGTATGGACGAATGAAACCGCCCAAACTGCCTCTTCAGCAGCTAAGTGACCCAGTTCAAGGTTCCAGGAAAAAGGTTTGTTGTCAATGGATACAGGTGGCTCCTTTTTAAACATATTCATGTTTGTTTAATATTTTCTTAATAATTGGCTTCAAAATTCATCACTAAATTCCAGTCAGATTTATTTATGTAAAGGTTTAAGCTTTATCTCTCTCTTCGTCTCACGAGTTAGTAAGAAAATTGTTTCCATGAATGAACTTATTTAATCACTGTCCATAAAACGCCAGTAAACTGTTCAGTTCTTGTATACTTGTAAATAAATTGTAAATATTTCTGCTGTGGTTCGTTTTGTGTTCAGAAGGAAACTATTGGTGAACCGTATCGTGTGAATTCAGACTTCAGATCAGAGACTGATTTAATTAAATTGAGACTGATTTAATTCATTTGAGACTGATAAATTAATGAATGTTTAAATTAAAGTACCTATGCTATAAATAGGTGGTGCCCAGAGTAATAATTAAATAATAAGTATTAAACCCTAAATTGTTAAGTATTTTGGTTAAGTATTTTATATGGGGCCTAGACCAATCTAGTTTAATTTGGGAGTTTAACTACTTATTCACTATAAATTGCTACATTCCTCTGGTTCCCCGTGTGTGGGCGATTCAGTAATAAATTATTATTATCATTAAAAATTTACTACATTCATTTGGTGCATCCGTGTGAGGCAATAAATAAATATTGCTACAGTTTTTATGGTGCCCACGTGTGACGTTTTATTCAATGAAAAAATGTTACACTGAGCATGTCACTGTGGGCAGCAGGCAGTGGCATTGCTATAGCAACAAAGCAGGACAGCAGAGCCATTCCAGCCTGCTGTTTTTCCTAGAAGCAGCAGAGTGAAACCTGTTAGTTACCACCTTTAAAAATATACCTGCAATCTAGTCTGAGTTGAGATTTCACTCCAGGTGTGTTTGCTGCGGCCATCCTTATGTCAAATGACATGAGATCATAAAGCTTTTATTGATCAGCCAATCAAAGGCAAATTGTGTAGCATTTCTGACAACGTGTGTCTCAGATGTCTCTCTCTCTCTCTCTCTCTCTCTCTGTCTCTCTAGCCATGGTCATCTGGCGTGAAAACTATAAATGCTTAACACAGTGGATGGTTTTCATTGCGGTCACAGTAGATGCAGTCACTTGATGGAAATTTTACCCACTGCACATGTTGTTGTTGTCGTTTCGGCTGCTCCCATTTTGTTTGGGGTCACCGATTCAGCCAGATCCGCATTGGTGTTTGGCACAAGTTTTACGCCGGATGCACTTCCTGACACAGCTCCAGTTTTACACACACAGCCCCTGGTGTTCCAAAGAGGTCTCCCATCCAAATACTAACCAGGCCCCACACTGCTTAGCTTGAGAGATCTGACGGGATCCGGCAGACTGGCTGCTGTATACACTGTACATGATCAAAATAATTAACAACTGTTTGTCTCCTCTGATCTTAAAAACGTGTCACATCGTAATTGTGGAAAAACACTTTCCCCTGTCTGCAATGTGGAATTTGGATACATCACCTATTATTTCAAACACATGCTTTTTGGAAAACTATCTTAATGATATGAATTACCCGTTGTAATGATCGTGCATGCTTGTGATGTGCTCAACAAGCATGATGGTGACAAGTTCTCGGTCAAGTTAAAGTAGCAATGTAATGCTCAAGATAAGATCAAAGCTGAAGTGGCTGTTGATGACACTGTAGGTGTGAACCTGAACTTCATCATCACAAGAAAATTCCCACCAATTTTGTTGCTATGGACCTCCAGGATCTGCTGAATTGTGATCCCAAAGATGTTGATAATTTTGCTGTCTTGCAGAGGATATTGCCTGAGAACAATGAGGTTCACTCCACCTGCACCTACATTTTCTGAGGTGGCTTCCTCACTTCAAGCCAAGCAGGTTACATCAGTCAGCGAGGTGGAGATATCTGGTAGTGATGTGGTTGCTGCTCATAATGCCCTGGAGACTGGTGTTATGCAACGTGATGATGTTGTTGAGTCTGTTGATCGATCCGCTGACTCTGGTTGGAGTCAGGGAGGTGCTGCTGTTAAAGATCCTTCTTTGGTACCTGAACACAGTCAGTAATTAATATTTTCAAATGTGTCTGCATTTTGCTAAAACCTCCCCAAAACAAAGTGGAGTCAAATCTTATGCACTCAGTAACAATGAAAGCAAACCGAAGGCCAAAGAACTACATTGAAGATGAAGATGTGAGAGGACTTTGAACCCTGATTGCACAAAAGCAAGAGCTACAGTAATGTTCAGAATAATAGTAATGCTATGTGACTAAAAAGATTAATCCAGGTTTTGAGTATATTTCTTATTGTTACATGGGAACCAAGGTACCAGTAGATTCAGTAGATTCTCACAAATCCAACAAGACCAAGCATTCATGATATGCACACTCTTAAAGCTATGAAATTGGGCTATTAGTAAAAAAAAATGTAGAAAAGGGGGTGTTCACAATAATAGTAGCATCTGCTGTTGACGCTGCAAACTCAAAACTATTATGTTTAAACTGCTTTTTTTAGCAATCCTGTGAATCACTAAACTAGTATTTAGTTGTATAACCACAGTTTTTCATGATTTCTTCACATCTGCGAGGCATGGAGTCAACCAACTTGTGGCACCTTTCAGCTGTTATTCCACTCCAAGATTCTTCCACAATTCCACAATTTATTCACATTTCTTGGTTTTGCTTCAGAAACAGCTTTATTTGATGTCACCCCACAAGTTCTCAATTGGATTTAGGTCCGGGGATTGGGCAGGCCACTCCAAAACATTAATTTAATCAAGATTAATTTAACCAACATTAACCAAGATTTTGCTCATTTACTAGTGTGCTTGGGGTCATTGTCTTGTTGAAACAACCATTTCAAGGGCATGTCCTCTTCAGCATAAGGCAACATGACCTCTTCAAGTATTTTGACATATCCAAACTGATCCATGATACCTGGTATACGATATATAGGCCCAACACCATAGTATGAGAAACATGCTCATATCATGATGCTTGCACCACCATGCTTCACTGTCTTCACTGTGAACTGTGGCTTGAATTCAGAGTTTGGGGGTCGTCTCACAAACTGTCTGTGGCCCTTGGACCCAAAAAGAACAATTTTACTCTCATCAGTCCACAAAATATTGCTCCATTTCTCTTTAGGCCAGTTGATGTGTTCTTTGGCAAATTGTAACCTCTTCTGCACATGTCTTTTATTTAACAGAGGGACTTTGCGGGGGATTCTTGCAAATAAATTAGCTTCATACAGGCATCTTCTAACTGTCACAGCACTTACAGGTAACTCCAGACGGTCTTTGATCATCCTGGAGCTAATCAGTGGGTGAGCCTTTGCTATTCGGGTTATTCTTCTATCCATTTTGATGGTTGTTTTCCGTTTTCTTCCATGCGTCTCTGGGTTTTCTTGTCCATTTTAAAGCATTGGAGATCATTGTAGATGAACTGTTATGTGTCGGACACAGCCCGGAGAACCGACCAGCGTTTGAAGGACCCAGTAAAATAGCAGAGCACGGTAACAAAGGATAACAGAGTTTAATGAACATAACAGTGCTGTGAAAAATATAAAAGTGCGCGGTCTGGCGTGGTGGATTGCGGTGCGCTCCCAGCAGCGCCAACGGTCCGGAGCCAGAACTGGTTCGGACCCAAGGACCCCGCCGACACCCCCCGGTGGCCGCGACAAACCGAGTCTGTGAAAGAAGGAATCATTATGTGAGTCCACACTCAACACAGAGAGAACGCTCAAAGGTGCACAAACAGCAAACACTTCCTGGCTTAATTACTAATCAGCTTCCCACCCTGCAGGCATGGAACTTCCAGTTCACAAACTCACTGCGGAAGCTGATTTAAACGACCAACATACAGCTCAATATAATAAGGTGTGAGGGACACCACATTTACTGACTGTATAAATGTTAGTCACAAAATCTAACGTACCTCAGGAAGTGTGCTGATGAGCGTGAGACCTCACCCTCTCCTCTTTCACAGACCATGCATCAAACCTGGACGTTCTCTGCATCCACTGATGATGAGATGGCTCCCGAGACGACGATCTCACCCGTCTGGTCACAAGGTCGAGTCTCTGGCAAACACACACTGTGTACTCCAGTCTTAAATGCCACCATGTTCCAATCCATGTAGATGCACCACAGCTGTGAGTCCTGACGAGCCGCAGGTGATCAGCCGCAGGTGATCAGGGTGAGGTCCTGATAAACTCAGCTACACAGCCACTCAGTCCCAAATGCAAGCCACCTGGAAGGAAAACAAAAGACAGAAACAAAAAGGCAGCCAGGCCCCCCAGCCATACAACATGAACAGCCTATAATTTCTTTGCACCTGCATATAAGTTTCCCCCTCTCCAATCAACTTTTTAATCAACTACGCTGTTCTTCTGGACAATGTCTTGAACGTCCCATTTTCCTCAGGCTTTCAAAGAGAAAAGCATGTTCAACAGGTGCTGGCTTCATCCTTAAATAGGGGACACCTGAGTCACACCTGTTTGTTCCACAAAATTGATGAACTCACTGACCGAATGCCACACTATTATTGTGAACACCCCCCTTTTCTACTTTTTTTTTTTTTTTTTTTTACTAATAGCCCAATTTCATAGCCTTAAGAGTGTGCATATCATGAATGCTTGGTCTTATTGGATTTGTGAGAATCTACTGAATCTACTGTTACCTTGTTTCCCATGTAACAATAAGAAATATACTCAAAACATGGATTAATCTTTTTAGTCACATAGCACTACTATTATTCTGAACACTACTGTACATCAAACATCTGGAACCTATGGCCTGAGCCCCCATCTCATGATATATAATCATAGACTGTCAGTCACATTATGCAAGAGCAGAACTGTTAAAAAATGCATGAATCACAAACAGCTGCATGCAGTTATTCTCACTATCCGAAGTCCAAACTGTGCAGGTTTCTGTGATGTGTTCTTGACAAAGGTGGAAAAAAAAAACATCTGGATCTGCCACTAGATTTGGATTCATTACAGAATTTAATGTGTTCTTTCATGGTTGATGCTTCACCCCTCTTTTGTACTTAATGTCACTACATAGCCTTGGGTTTGAATCCCACTCATGATACCTGTCTGTGTCCTTGGACAAGACTCTTAATATTCATTGTCCCAGTCCACCTAGCTGTAAATGGGGACTGGCCTTGGCTGGGGAAGTAACCTACGTTAGACTGGTGTCCCAACCAGGTGGATTCGCAGACTCTCATCTGCTTCATGCTACAGAATCCAAAGATAAGCACGGCCACCAACGGGCCTATATAGGACTTATTTATTCTTCTTTTGTGAAATAGGAGTTAGACATTGAACTTGTACACTGGGGTTCAATTAAAAGTGCGCGGTCTGGCGTGGTGGATTGCGGTGCGCTCCCAGCAGCGCCAACGGTCCGGAGCCAGAACTGGTTCGGACCCAAGGACCCCGCCGACACCCCCAGGTGGCCGCGACAAACCGAGTCTGTGAAAGAAGGAATCATTATGTGAGTCCACACTCAACACACAGAGAGAACGCTCAAAGGTGCACAAACAGCAAACACTTCCTGGCTTAATTACTAATCAGCTTCCCACCCTGCAGGCATGGAACATCCAGTTCACAAACTCACTGCAGCGGAAGCTGATTTAAACGACCAACATACAGCTCAGTATAATAAGGTGTGAGGGACACCACATTTACTGACTGTATAAATGTTAGTCAAAATCTAACGTACCTCAGGAAGTGTGCTGACGAGCGTGAGACCTCACCCTCTCCTCTTTCACAGACCATGCATCAAACCTGGACATTCTCTGCATCCACTGATGATGAGATGGCTCCCGAGACGACGATCTCACCCGTCTGGTCACAAGGTCGAGTCTCTGGCAAATACACACTGTGTACTCCAGTCTTAAATGCCACCATGTTCCAATCCATGTAGATGCACCACAGCTGTGAGTCCTGACGAGCCGCAGGTGATCAGCCTCAGGTGATCAGGGTGAGGTCCTGATAAACTCAGCTACACAGCCACTCAGTCCCAAATGCAAGCCACCTGGAAGGAAAAACAAAAGACAGAAACAAAAAGGCAGCCAGGCCCCCCCAGCCATACAACATGAACAGCCTATAATTTCTTTGCACCTGCATATAAGTTTCCCCCTCTCCAATCAACTTTTTAATCAACTACGCTGTTCTTCTGGACAATGTCTTGAATGTCCCATTTTCCTCAGGCTTTCAAAGAGAAAAGCATGTTCAACAGGTGCTGGCTTCATCCTTAAATAGGGGACACCTGAGTCAACCTGTTTGTTCCACAAAATTGATGAACTCACTGACCGAATGCCACACTACTATTATTGTGAACACCCCCCTTTTCTACTTTTTTTTTTTTTTTTTTTTTCTAATAGCCCAATTTCATAGCCTTAAGAGTGTGCATATCATGAATGCTTGGTCTTATTGGATTTGTGAGAATCTACTGAATCTACTGTTACCTTGTTTCCCATGTAACAATAAGAAATATACTCAAAACATGGATTAATCTTTTTAGTCACATAGCACTACTATTATTCTGAACACTACTGTACATCAAACATCTGGAACCTATGGCCTGAGCCCCCATCTCATGATATATAATCATAGACTGTCAGTCACATTATGCAAGAGCAGAACTGTTAAAAATGCATGAATCACAAACAGCTGCATGCAGTTATTCTCACTATCCGAAGTCCAAACTGTGCAGGTTTCTGTGATGTGTTCTTGACAAAGGTGGAAAAAAAAAAACATCTGGATCTGCCACTAGATTTGGATTCATTACAGAATTTAATGTGTTCTTTCATGGTTGATGCTTCACCCCTTTTGTACTTAATGTCACTACATAGCCTTGGGTTTGAATCCCACTCATGATACCTGTCTGTGTCCTTGGACAAGACTCTTAATATTCATTGTCCCAGTCCACCTAGCTGTAAATGGGGACTGGCCTTGGCTGGGGAAGTAACCTACGTTAGACTGGTGTCCCAACCAGGTGGATTCGCAGACTCTCATCTGCTTCATGCTACAGAATCCAAAGATAAGCACGGCCACCAACGGGCCTATATAGGACTTATTTATTCTTCTTTTGTGAAATAGGATTTAGACATTGAACTTGTACACTGGGGTTCAATTTCATGTATATGTGTCAAGCAGCATAGTCTCACGCTTTGTGTTAGTGCTCCCGTCACGAAATGAGTCCCATTTTCGTGACGCGTTTTTTTTTTCATTTACTCTATCTAACCCTAACCCTTTCCTTATCTGTAACCCTAACCATAACCTCCACAGACCCCCCTCCCCTGCATTTCATGCTCCCATCAGGTTTGTGACACTATCACAAACCAATGGATTAATGTACTTTTGTGATGCCATCACGAAATGCCGTGAGATATGATTGGTTTCAAGCTACCAGTCTGCATTCTTGAATAAGAAACTTTGTGTTTCATCTTCCCCGTCCAAATGGACTGCATTTATATAGAGATTTTCCATCTGCATCAGACGATCAAAGCGCTTCACACATCAATGGAGAAGCAGCAGGAAATACATTAATTATTCATTCATTTTCTGTACCTGCTTATTCCAGTTAAGGGTCACGGGGAAGCTGGAGCCTATCCAAGCTGTCATTGGGTGAGAGGCATTGTACACCCTGGACAGGCCATCGGTCTATTGCAGGGCCGAAATAGCAACAAACATACACATTCGTGCTTATGGACAATGTAGAGTTTGTAATTCACCTAACCTGGATGTTTTAGGAAGTGGGAGGAAACCTGATCACCTGGAGAGAACCCACACAAACACGGGGCAAACATGCAGACACAGAAAGTGATCTGATGGTCTTCTTGTTGTAAGCCAACAGCAAGGTTGGGTAGGATTACTTTGAAATGTAATCCAAAAGTAATCAGATTACAAGTAATCCAAATGTATGTACATACATACATGTATTCTTTCAAAGTAATCCTACCCAACCTTGGCCAACAGTTGTACCCACTCACACCACGCTGCCCAAATCCATCCCTTTAGATTATGAAAATTTATTCCATGTGCATTTTTATTTCTTAAATTTCTTATGCCCTTCATCCAAAGTTCGGTCATCCGTGGGGAGCTCAGTAGTAGAGTCGCTGCTCCTTCGCATTGAACGAAGCCAGCTGAGGTGGTTCGGGCATCTGGTAAGGACGCCTCCTGGGCGCCTCCCTAGCGGGGAAGACCCAGGATTAGTTGGAAAGATTATATCTCCACACTGGCCTGGGAATACCTCGGAATCTCCAGTCAGAGGTGGTCAATGTGGCACGGGAAAGGGAAGTCTGGGGTCCCCTGCTGGAGCTGTTGCCCCCACGACCTGAACCCAGAAAAGCATTTGAAGATGATGATTTCTTATGCATTTTCTACTTTTTGATACTATTATTATTATTATTATTATTTCTTCCACATAAGCGTTGCTATGTGCTGCACCTTGCACTGTTCTTGTTCGAAAGGCATGGCACATGCATGAACTCTCGCACCGGGTTCGTGCATGCTTGCCTGTCATCACGATGTTTCGTGGTGCGCTAATCTCAAACTGTTTCGTGCTGTTTTGCCGTAATCAACCAGATGTCGACCAAACTTCGCACTATGTGTGAAGGGGCCCTCAATGTCTGCAAAATTGCTCTTTTGCGTGCGTGTTCTGCATTCCTGGACAGTTGCCTCTGCGCTCCTTCTCACTGGCTTTATTTCTTCCACAACATTTTGACACTGTGATCCAACTTTTAACTTTGTGTTCGTCCGTTAATGTCTGCAAAATTGCTCTTTTGCGCACGCACGTTTTGTGTTCCTGGATAGTTGCCTCTGCGTGCTTCTTCTTGCTGGCTTTATTTCTTCTGCGGTTTTAAATACACATTTGACACTGTGATCCAACTTTTAACTTTGTGTTTGTCCATTATTGACTGCAAAATCACTCTTTTGTGAACTGGTGTTCTGCGTAAGGGTGATTCTTTAACTACGGGCACTATTGGCCTTGTAAATGTAATTTCCACCACACCATTGCCTTACAATATAAAGCGCCTTGGGGCAACTGTTTGTTGTGATTTGGCGCTATATACATGTGCTCTGATGTCACTGTTTATCTCCATAGAAACTACCCAAACAATCTTTCATACAAACTGTTTAAAGGGACATTACAGTGTTGTGGTAGAAATTACGGCAATAGTGTGGACAACTACATTTTGTTTAAAAAAATCACAACAGTTGTATGACATTGAATACCCCCAATTATGTTTTGATTATTTTACTGATATTTTATTCAGAGATATTTAAAACCTTAGAAAAAATGTTTCTTTACCATTCATTTTTATCATTGAAGATCAAACGTCTGGGTGTAGGACAAGCACAAAACAGCAATATTTGCATATAATGATGCTGACAAAAGGTGAAACAGTCATCATAGACTACTAGAACAAATTTCTTAACACACTTTCATTGTAAAGATAAGTATAAAAAGTGTGAAATGTCCCCTTTTTTCTGCTTTTCATACAATATGATCAAAGGACATAATAAGTGCCAATAGTCTAAGAATCACCCGTAAATGCTCTTGATGAACATGAGTCATTGCATCAGTGCACACAGAGCACACGTCATCTGATCCATTAACAAGATATTAAATCTATTATAAACATTACTTTTACAGCAGCTTATAAAGAAGAAATGAACATGCAACTGTTTTACCAAGCTATTACAACCCCAATTCCAATGAAGTTGGGATGTTGCGTGAAATGTAAATAAAAACAGAAAACAGTTATTTGCAAATCATCTTCAACTTATATTCATTTGAATACACCACAAAGACAAGATATTTAATGTTCAAACTGATAAACTTTATTGTTTTTGTGCAAATATTTACTCATTTTGAAGTGGATGCCTGCAACACGTTTCAAAAAAGCTGGGACAGTGGTATGTTTACCACTGTGTTACATCACCTTTCCTTCTAACAACACTCAATAAGTGTTTGGGAACTGAGGACACTAATTGTGAGTGTCATGATTGGGTATAAAAGGAGCATCCCCAAAAATCTCAGCCATTCACAAACAAAGATGGGGTGAGGATCACCACTTTGTGAAGAACTGTGTGAAAAAATAGTCCAACAGTTTAAGAACAATGTTTCTCAACATTCAATTGCAAGAAATTTAGGGATTCCATCATCTTCAGTCAATAATATAATCAGAAGATTCAGAGAATCTGGACAACTTTCTACACGTAAGCAGCAAGGCCAAAAACCACCATTGAATGCACCTGACCTTTGATCCCTCAGGTGGGACTGCATTAAAAACCAACATCATTGTGTAAAGGATGTTACCGTGTGGGCTCAGGAAACACTTCAGAAAACCCTTGTCAGTTAACACAGTCGTCGCTACATCTACAGTACAAGTTAAAATTCTTACCATGCAAAGCGAAAGCCCATACATCAACAACATCAGAAACACCGCCACCTTGTCTGGGCCGAGCTCATTGAAATGGACAGACACAAAGTGGAAAAGTGTGCTGGGTCTGATGAGTCCACATTTCAAATGTTTTTGGAAATCATGGACGTTGTGTCCTCTGGACAAAGAGGAAAAAGACCATCCAGATTGTTACCAGTGCAAAGTTCAAAAGCCAGCATCTGTGATGGTATGGGGTGTGGTAGTGCCCATGGCATGGGAAAACTTACACATCTTGATGGCACCATCAATGCTCAAAGGTGCAT
Organism: Thalassophryne amazonica; assembly: GCF_902500255.1. NCBI lineage: Eukaryota > Metazoa > Chordata > Actinopteri > Batrachoidiformes > Batrachoididae > Thalassophryne > Thalassophryne amazonica. The sequence goes on along the minus strand of NC_047112.1, from coordinate 46,096,560 downwards.
CCAGGTTTTGGAGCAACACATGCTGCCATCCAAGAAACATCTTTTTCAGGGACGTCCCTGCTTATTTCAGCAAGACAATGCCAGCCACATTCTGCACATGTTACAACAGCGTGGCTTCGTAGTAAAAAAAGTGTGGGTACTAGGACTGACCTGCCTGGCAGTCCAGCCTGTCGCCCATTGAAATGTGCGGCGCATTCCACCTACAAAGCTTCAACAATTAGTGTCCTCGTTCCCAAACGCTTATTGAGTGTTGTTAGAAGGAAAGGTGAGGTAACCACGTAAACATACCACCTGTCCCAGCTTTTTTGAAATGTGGTTGCAGGCATCCATTTTCAAAATGAGCAAATATCTGCACAAAACAATAAAGTTTGTCAGTTTGAGCATTAAATATCTTGTCTTTGTGGTGTATTCAATTGAATACGTAGGCTGAAGAGGATTTGCAAATCATTGTATTCTGTTTTTATTACATTTTACTCAAGGTCCCAATTTCATGGAATTGGGGTGTATAATACAAAAAATAGTTACTTATAAGCTATTCCAGAATAGTGTTCTACACTTCATGGAGCAGGAGGAGAGAGGGACAAAAAGGGTCCAGATGAAACACAGTGATTTCAGTGATTTCAGAAGTGATTAGAGGTGTTGTTAGATATATTTGTGTTCAATTATGGTTTTCTTTATTTGTTTTCTGCACTTGTTTTTGCGTTAAGGTAGTTATTTTATTTAGGGTTATACTTTTAGTTTCATCATTTATTCTCACTTCCCTTTTGTTCTTTCTTGGTATGTGCATGTAGAAGTGGATTTAACCAGTTTTTACCACTTAGGATAAAGAGAGTTAGGTTACAATTATAATCATATGTCCTCCCGTTATTGCGTGGCCTGGGGCAGGGGGATGGATCTCCCTTCACTTCCACAGGGCCAATAAGAGAAGGATTTTTGCGAAATAAGGGTCCACCTATGTTACGCATATGTAATCCTGTTTAAAAACTGCTTGTATACATGTTCATTATTTGGTGGGACCAGGGCTTAATGCTGAAGAAGCTTTTATTTATTTTTTGAGATCAAATTTTTTAATTTTAGAGATCAATAGAATCCAACAAACAACAACAACAACATGGTGGAGTGCATTAAACACAAGTGGAAATAAGTATGTGATAATACAGTAAAGTAAAATGTATAGACGTAAGCACGAAGAAATAATGGATAAGAACACTGTTAGTATTAACTGAAAATGAAGGTAGATATTCTAGTAAAAATACAGCAGCAGACAAAAGGGAAGGAAAAATACAATAAATGCATAAATCAACTAGAGTACCGCACTCCAGTGGCGGCGCCAAGAGGGGGATGAGCCAAGCCCCCCTCAGCTCCCCAATAATTCTGCCAATAATGTGAATAGCGACTGACATATTTGTGGATCTCAACTGCAGTTTTGCGATGAGAATGTCTCAATATTGCGTAACTGATCAAAGTGATGAATGTGTGTGTTCGATGATCCACCAATGCTGAATCACCCTTCACAAACAGAATTTTCTGTTTTGCAAATAAACATTTATTTGCAAAAACCCACACACAAGTTACAAATCAGAAATATGTGTTTGTGGATAACAAAGCACGTGTACAAATCAAAGGATATTTGTAAATCACCCTCTGTGCATTTGCAAGTATTAATGAAACAAATTTAAGTCCATACTCCAAAAATTTAGGTTTCCTAAATATTTATTATGGCCACTCTTAAAACTTCACTTATCTTTCTAATTTTATTACTGGTAAATTTTAGAATTGATTTAGATGAGATATACTTATTATCACAGGAATATATCACAATTATCTGGAACTACTTTTTGCGCAGGAATTCATCAAGCATGTCGGCCACAGCCGCACACTAACACAGAATATGCAGAAGATGTATATCATTGTTCGGCCAAAACGAGCGTCCACTTCCTGAGCTTGTGGTGAGCTCAGGAAGTGATGTGTGTGTGTACATTGATACCACATTTTAGAGGAGCATGGGTGACTAAAACATATACCTTGGTATTTATAAAGCAATTTACTATATGTTGTTCATTTTGATGACATTTTGTGGCCACCCCACCAACTTTTACCCCAGCTCCCCCTCAGCCCCCACAACAAAATTTCTGGCGCTGCCACTGCCGCACTCAAGGAGCACAAACCTCTGCCCAACACCTATTTTTTCAAAGTCAAAGTCCTGTTAGATCATATCTATACCCGCTTACCCCAATTAAGGGTCACGGGGGTGCTCAGCAGTCATAGGGCCTGAGGTGGGAGACACCCTAGACAGCTATCCTTTCTATCATACAACCCCTGGCAAAAATTAGGAATCACCGGCCTCGGAGGATGTTCATTCAGTTGTTTAATTTTGTAGAAAAAAAGCAGTTCACAGACATGACACAAAACTAAAGTCATTTCAAATGGCAACTTTCTGGCTTTAAGAAACACTATAAGAAATCAGGAAAAAAATTGTGGCAGTCAGTAACGGTTACTTTTTTAGACCAAGCAGAGGGAAAAAAATATGGACTCACTCAATTCTGAGAATAAATTATAGAATCACCCTGTAAATTTTCATCCCCAAAACTAACACCTGCATCAAATCAGATCTGCTCGTTAGTCTGCATCTAAAAAGGAGTGATCACACCTTGGAGGAGCTATTGCACCAAATGGACTGACATGAATCATGGCCCCAACACGAGAGATGTCAATTGAAACAAAGGAGAGGATTATCAAACTCTTAAAAGAGGGTAAATCATCATGCAATGTTACAAAAGATGTTGGTTGTTCACAGCAGCTGTGACTAAACTCTGGACCAAATACAAACAACATGGGAAGGTTGTTAAAGGCAAACATACTGTGTAGACCAAGGAAGACATCAAAGCGTCAAGACAGAAAACTTAAAGCAATATGTCTCAAAAATCGAAAATGCACAACAAAACAAATGAGGAACGAATGGGAGGACACTGGAGGCAACGTCTGTGACCGAACTGTAAGAAACCGCCTAAAGGAAATGGGATTTACATACAGAAAAGCTAACGAAAGCCATCATTAACACCTAAACAGAAAAAAACAAGGTTACAATGGGCTAAGGAAAGCAATCGTGGACTGTGGATGACTGGATGAAAGTCATATTCAGTGATGAATCTTGAATCTGCATTGGGCAAGGTGATGATGCTGGAACTTTTGTTTGGTGCCGTTCCAATGAGATTTATAAAGATGCCTGCCTGAAGAGAACATGTAAATTTCCACGGTCATTGATGATATGGGGCTGCATGTCAGGTAAAGGCACTGGGGAGATGGCTGTCATTACATCATCAATAAATGCACAAGTTTACATTGATATTTTGGACACTTTTCTTATCCCATCAATTGAAAGGATGTTTGGGGATGATGAAATCATTTTTTCAAGATGATAATGCATCTTATCATAGAACAAAACTATGAAACATTCCTTGCAAAAAGACACATAGGGTCAATGTCATGGCCTGCAAATAGTCCAGATCTTAATCAATTGAAATCTTTGGTGGAAGTTGAAGAAAATGGTCCATGACAAGGCTCCAACCTGCAAAGCTGATCTGGCAACAGCAATCAGAGAAAGCTGGAGCCAGATTGATGAAGAGTACTGTTTGTCACTCATTAAGTCCATGCCTCAGAGACTGCAAGCTGTTATAAAAGCCAGAGGTGGTGCAACAAAATACTAGTGATGTGTTGGAGCGTTCTTTTGTTTTTCATGATTCCATAATTTTTTCCTCAGAATTGAGTGATTCCATATTTTTTTTTCCCTCTGCTTGGTCTAAAAAATTAACCGTTACTGACTGCCACAATTATTTTTTCCTGATTTTTTTATAGTGTTTCTTGAAGCCAGAAAGTTGCCATTTGAAATGACTTTAGTTTTGTGTCATGTCTGTGATCTGCTTTTTTTCTACAAAATTAAACAACTGAATGAACATCCTCCGAGGCCGGTGATTCCATAATTTTTGCCAGGGGTTGTATGTACTCATTGGAGCACCCAGCGGGCTATTCAAACGGGCCAACTAGTAACATATCACTCCTGAAACGATCTTTGGCTTTTCGTGTGAGGTTAATCTGCCCTACAATTGGATTTTGGGAAAACCATGTGACGGTAAACCAATTCCGACTTGGACACTCACATTGCGCATGTCATCACACAGCTTCTATGAGGAGTACAAAGATGGCCGATTGGCTGGCTCGAAAGTCTGCGGACTTAACTTTTCAGCAAAAAAAAAAAAAAAAAACTAAGTTTCTATCTCATATCATTCAAAAGTTATTTATAATTTAGTAAAGCTTGGTCTTTGCTGTCGTATACGACGGCGTTGGCCCCAGAGGGTTAATTCACTATTCCTAACCTTACTCCTACCCCCGACCCTAACCTTAACCACCCCTGCCCCCCCCGCTTCACTTGTAATTTCGTGCAGCCATCACGGGATGAATGAGAATGAATTTGTGCTGCTGTTACGAAAATGAGGCACTTTTCATCACAATATCACAAACCAATAGATTAATGTATATTTCGTTCTGCTGAATCACGACTTGCAGTGAGACCAGGTTGGAAAAGCTGGCAAATAACAAATATCAAATATTTCTGAATAAATATGAATGCCATATTTTCTGCACTATAAATCACATTTGCTTTACTTGATTGGCTGGTCCTGTAACTTATATTTTGACCCAACCTACGTATATGTAAAAAAAGCACTACAGTATAATCTACAGTTACATGATGGCAGTGTCTGAACATGTGCCTACTGAAACGTGTTCCTGTATGCTGATCTGAATGAGGTGTGTGATCTACACTCTAAAACAAAAGCTAACAATAAGGCACCATTAAGCTGGATGCCAACCACCATAAAACAAGAAGAACATCTGAATGAAGAGGACATGCTGGGTCTTTCAGAAAGACTGGAATTAATACATTATGTTCTCAAACTGAAAGACCACATTCTTGAATATAAATGGGAAATAACCTTGATACGCACTTGAATAAAGAGTGGGGATAAACACATGAACAATCCTCACACACAGCAGTGGAGACAGCAGACGTTATTTCCAAGTTACAACACTTCCAGCTTTTTTACTACTGCACATGCATGAAATCCTTCTCTTGCCAGAGAATCTGTAACTTCTTATTAACAACAACTTGTCACATCCCAACTTAAAGGTGATGAAGATGCCACTCTGATTAGTTAGATTTATTTTATGCCTCCATCACACCCCTGAATAATAAATGGTAAATGGTAAATAGACTGCATTTATATAGCGCTTTTCCATCTGCATCAGACGCTCAAAGCGCTTTACAATAATGCCTCACATTCACCCCGATGTCAGGGTGCTGCCATACAAGGCGCTCAATACACACCGGGAACAATAGGGGATTAAAGACCTTGCCCAAGGGCCCTTAGTGATTTTCCGAACCCAGGATCTTCTGGTCTCAAGCCCAACACCTTAACCACTAGACCATCACCTCCCCCAATAATATGGACAATTAACCCAGCACCTTTGCACACAGTGGTCTGTTTTACAGTCAGATTTTGCCCTGACTAGCAAAAATGAGTTGGACACACTCCAAATGGACATTTCAGACTCTAGGCCATGTGCCATAAATAATCAAGATAGGGCCCACATTTTATTTTTGGCAGTCTAATGTAATTTATAATTAAGGTGTAACGACATTAAAACTACGTCATTATTGAAAAATATCGAGGGTGCCCACATTTTTTAGCATATGGTATAAATAGTGCATATGTGACCAACGTTCCCCCCCCCCCCCCCCCCCCCAAATAAACAAACAAACCAAAACAACAACAGACATTGTTTATGAGACATAGTCAAATCCCAAAATTTTGATGAAGCCTCTCCTTTCTCATGGGTTCCCTGCTACTGTTATGGGAACCATATATATTTTGTCTGTGAACCCCAAATTTGACTTGCATTTGGCAATAATTCAACAATAACTTGTGAAAAGGTGGGGAAAAATGCAGGTCATGTTCTTTGGCAGCCCCAATAAAATTTAACACAGGTTCCTGTTCCTGTGCAGCCATTATTATTAATGGTAAATGGATTGTATTTACATAGGACTTTACCATCTGCATCAGAAACTCAAGGTGCTTTACAATTATGTTTCACATTCACCCATTCACACAGACACACTCACACCCCGATGTCAGGGTGTGCCACGCAATGTGCTAACTCCACACCGGGATCAACTAGCTGAATAAGGACCGTGCCCACAGGCTCTTAGTGATTTTCCAGTCTGGCTGGGTTTTGAACTGAAGATCCTCTGGTCTGAAGCCCAACGCTTAATGTTCAAAATCAAAAATTTATCAAGTTTATACTGGTTCATCAGCTGTAAGAGGGTCTGAGGCTTGCAGCAATGAGGTTTGTAACGCACACATGCACAGTGTACTGCACTCGACAGTGATGAATAATGGCCAATAAAGCCCTTTGCCAGGCCCAGCAGAATTTCAAATGCAAATGTTTGACTCAGCAATAAATTCACTCCATAATATGCACAGCCAGGAGAGTGAGCCAGAGAGTTTGCACAGTTCCTGACAAACACAATTCAAAGTCGTCATGCAACACAATGAAAAAGACCATTTAGTTTAACTTATTGAGGATTTACAGGTGGTGATTTCAGTTGCAGTTATGACCAGTTTAGTGCCCTATTTATGTTTGAGTCAGCACCAGTTCAAATTGTAGAAATTTATAAATCATGATGTACCCTCATTTTTGCAACTGTACAATTTGTTGGCAAAACATCTCTAAACTATTGTATTTTCCAGAGTGAAAGTTCATTTTTTAAAGCAGTTTTTTTTTTTTTTTTTTTTTTACTGTGACTCATACCCCAAGTCAAGTCAACACAACGGGCATGCACTGCTACTGTGCTTTATCGCATCCATGACACTATGGAACCCTCGTCAGTCCTGGATGGCAACCACCCAAGCAGACATCCGGTCCAAACTCACATTTCTAAAATAACCTTTTCCAGTATTTGTCAGAGCCAGGTGAAACATGGGCGTCCCCTTGGCTTTCTCCAGCTACTGGGGTCTGAAGGAATATATCCTAAATGTGCTTAAAACTATGCATTAACCTTTGTGCTTTTTCCTTATTCAGTATCATCATAATATTATTATCTTTTATTGAGCTAACAATATATTGTTACATGAATGTGTTTTAATGTTTAGAAGTCATCATTTGTATATTACTACAGCTTGTTGCTGAAGAATACATTACTCATAGTGATCAATATTTATCAATGCTCATTAAACATGTGAACAATATTCAAATGAAATGTGCAAACATTCTTGTGATGTAATTTGCTGACAGTTTTTCAGTTAGTGATTGTTGGCTAAAAACCTTATCAGAAGACTTGATAGCGCATGTGGGCAGGACCTTCACTTGACAGTTGGTGCCTAAAACCTTATCAAAAGACTTCAGAGTGCGTGTGGACAGGACCATGCCATGACATGGAGGGATCAGGACCACCCAGATGAAGGACACCGCCCAAGATTAGCAGAAAGACGTAGTAGTAGCTTAGAGTATAAATTTAAATGCCAGCCCACTGTTCGGGGTTCCTCTCTGCTGTCAGCTTGCTGGGACACCAGATTGCTGGTTGGAAGCTCACAGCTCCTGGGACCCTCAGAACTTCTGGGTATGTTTTTGTTTATAAAAAATGAAAAAGAGATCCGCACAGCCAGTTAGCTCCCAAACAAGCCTTTAATAACACCGATAGTGACGTTTCGGGCCTCGCCCTTCATCAGACATCATGATAAGGCCAGGACGCACCTGTATATGAATTAACATTAATTAACAACATGTGAAAATGCAAAAAAAAAAAAAAAAAACAAAACAAACAAAAAAAACTCTTAACATAAACATGATCATCAGGACAGGTTCATACTATATATGATGGTCCACTTAAATCCATTAAAATATCTACTTCATTAGAAAAAAAAAACAGATTTAAATGCAATTTGAGTTCAGATAAATACCATACACAAAAAACTCTTAGCACAAACATAATCATCATCATCAGGTAGGGTTCATACTATATATGATGGTCCACTTGAATCCATTAAAATATTTATTTCATTGGAAAAGAAAGATTTAAATACAATTTAAATTCAGATAAATTTCATTCACAAACAACAACAACAAAAAAAAAAAATATGATTCTTAAAGTCAAAACTAGGCTCCAAGATGGCCCCTAGTTTTGCCTCTTTGTTTTATGGCTTCTTTGAAGAAGTTTTTCTCTCTGGAACCTGTAATCCTTATCTACAATATATTGCACATTGGAAGAGGTATATTGATGACATATTTTTTGTTTGGAGCAATACTGAATCATCACTCAGAGAATTTCATAAGTTTATCAATGACAATGACTATAATTTGAAATTTACCGTCGGGTGGCATGAATATCAAATTAATTTTCTGGACATTTTAATTCATAAGAAAGATAATAGACTACATACTAGTCTGTACAGAAAGCCTACTGACCGCAGTTCGTTATTGCATGGTACATTGTATCATCCTATTCACTTGAAGAAAAGTTTGTCTTACTCACAGTTCAACTGGATTCGTCGGATCTGTAGCTCAAATTCTGACTATATTTTACAAGCTGAGGATTTGCAAAAACGCTTTGAACAGAGACAATATAATCCAGCTTGGATCACAGAGCCCGGAAAAAATTTGAGACTATGTCTCAAAATGATTGTCTTTACAGTAAAAACAAAAATATTAATATTAAAACAGAGCCTTCCAGACTGAATTGTATTGTTCAATACTCACCACTAGGGGGAGAATTTGAGAAAATCATTAAGAAGCACTGGTACATCATCAAAACTGATCATAAATTAAAAGACATCAAAGAATTCTCTCTGCCACCTCGCATTGTTTTCAAGAGGGTTCCTAATTTGAACTCCATGGTTGTCCGTGCAAATTTGCCATCATGTTGTCAACCATATTTTTCACACGTATCACCACATAGTAACTATAGCTGTGGCCATTGTGCCCAATGTAATTTTACATATACAACTCAAACATTTCTACATCCTAGGACTGGCAAAGTCTTTAAAATTCGTGGCACTATTACATGTAACACTGCTAATGTTATTTACATGTTAAAATGCCCTTGTGGCCTAGCCTATATTGGCAAAACAACAAGACCTCTTAAAATTAGAATATCAAATCAATCAATCAAATTTTATTTATAAAGCCCTTTTACAACACACAAGGTGCACAAAGTGCTTTCCATTAAAATCAAACAAGGAAAAGACAGTGTGCATAAACAGTTAGCATTCAAAAAATAAAATGCAAATAAATAAATAAATAAATAAATAAATAAATAATAAATACACCATCCCTGCTTAATAAGTGTCAAAAGCCAGTCTGAACAAATGAGTTTTGAGTCGAGCTTTAAAAAGATCAAAGTCTGTCATGGTTGTCATGTCAGGGGGAAGTTTGTTCCAGAGTCTAGGCCCAGCAACAGAAAAAGCTCGATCACCCCAGTGCTTATACCTGGTTCTTGGGACTTCCAGTAAAAGCTGGTCTGTAGACCTTAAGGCCCTGGTTGTGTTACGAATACACAACAGTTCGGAAAGGTAAGAAGGGGCAAGACGTTAAGAGCTTTAAAAACAAAGAGCAAAATTTTAAAATCAATTCTAAAAGAAACGGGGAGCCAATGAAGAGAATAAAGAACTGGAGTGATATGTTGGCGACGGGAAGTGTTTGTTAAAAAACGTGCAGCTGCATTTTGAACCAGTTGAAGCCGTTTGAGAGAGACGACTGGGAAATCCCAACACAAAGTGCATTGCAATAATCGACGAGCTGATAAAAGTGTGAATGGTTTTCTCCAGGTCTGCATGGTTTAAAAAAGGTTTAACCTTTGCCAAGAGATGCAACTGATAAAAACTGGTCCTGACCACACTATCAATCTGCTTATCAAATCTGAAGCCATCGGAGCACAGATCTAATATTCGGAACAAAGACAATAAAAGTTCAGTAGCCATTCATTTTACACAGGCTCAACACAATGTCAGCACATTGAGATTTATTAGGATAGAACAAGTTAAACTTACGAACCGCAGAGGTGACATTAACCAGAATTTACTTAAAAGAGAAAGTAATTGGATCTACGCTCTGGACACTCAATCCTAAAGAACTCAATGAGGATTTTGACATCAGACCTTTTTTGTGATTCTTTTTGTAGCTTTGTCATCATCACTAGTGTCAATTCAGTTGTCTTATGCGATCATTCCCCTGTGTTGATCAATGTTTTTTATATAAACTTGATGTTCGATTTCAGCATCTTGTTTTTTTTTATATAAAACTGATGTTCGACTCCAGCATCTTGTGTCGATTGCACCAGTTGGCTGCACCTGTTTGTTTCTCTGTTTTTTGTTTTTCTTCTCCTTTTTTTGGTGTATTTATTATTTATTATTATAGTTTTTTACAGTATTTTATGATGGTACATACCTGATGCTTATACTGTAAAAGGAGTGTAAACATGTGTGGGTTTTTTTTGGGGGGGGGGGGGGGGCTGAGGTAATTTACTTGACAACATGCATGGTTGTTTTCGGATTTGTATATGAATTATTTTGTTCTGTTTGATGCTTCGGAACTGTGCAGAGTGACACAGACCTGTTTTTTGGCAGCTTAGGCCCATTTTCTCTGCAAATTTGGGGCTCGTTAATCATACTGACCTTTTTTAAAAGAACTAAGTCGATTATCACACACAGCACGCTTTCTAATGCTGTGGATTTCATCCATTCAATAATGTTTTCATTCTTTTTGGATTTAATCGAGTTTATTGGTGAACATGTATAGCTGTTTTTAATCGTATATATGAATTTATTAAATTATTTAATTACTTAATTGATGAAGAGTGGTACAAATTTGCAATCGGTAGTACAGGTGTCCCGTCGAGATGAGGTGAACGTCGAGATGAGGTGCGTCGCACTACTGCGCATGCGTGTGCATGCGCACATCGCTCTACCCCAGATTTGAAGATGTCACCCGTCGAGATGAGGTGCGTCGCGCAATTGCACATGTGGAGATGATGCAACTCGCTCGATGTGCAACTGCGCATGCGCATTTTGTTTTTTTGTTTTTTCCTCTACCCACCACGGAGAAGTGCCCTTATCTGCGGAGGTGAACAGCCAGTGGAGCAAACGTTTTTAAAAAATCTATATAGAAACACACTGCTTCACTTTAAATGCACAAGTCCGTTTCAGACGATCAGCACAGACCCTTTCTCTTAAAAGGCTTTATTTTACTCAGCATGTGGCTTTGTAAACTTGTAGCATCGCCTGCTACATTGATTAGCGCTTACATTAGTTATGGACATGCTCTACGGTCTTCTTCTGGGATTGTTATACATTTACTTGCCCATCAAAATAAGCGAACTTCATCAAGTAATTTTTTCAGTGCATGCATGTGCAGTTACGTGAGGCACCTCATCTTGACGCCGCACCTCATCTCAACGGCGCACCTCATCTCGACAGAACACCGGCTCATTTGGGGCCTTCCAATTGAAATAGACACTTTAAGAATCATGTGGTTTTTTTTGTTTGTTTGTTTGTTTGTTTTTTTTGTGAATGAAATTTATCTGAATTTAAATTGTATTTAAATCTTTCTTTTCCAATGAAATAAATATTTTAATGGATTCAAGTGGACCATCATATATAGTATGAACCCTTCCTGATGATGATTATGTTTGTGCTAAGAGTTTTTTGTGTATGGTATTTATCTGAACTCAAATTGCATTTAAATCTGTTTTTTTTCTAATGAAGTAGATATTTTAATGGATTTAAGTGGACCATCATATATAGTATGAACCTGTCCTGATGATCATGTTTATGTTAAGAGGTTTTTTTTTTTTTTTGCATTTTCACACATGTTGTTAATTAATGTTAATTCACATACAGGTGCGTCCTGGCCTTATCATGATGTCTGATGAAGGGCGAGGCCTGAAACGTCACTTTCTGTGTTATTAAAGGATTGTTTGGGAGCTAACTGGCAGCTCACAGGAGACTCCTGAAATATCCCAATAATTGGTGACCCCGACGTGATTTGAAGAAGGTGATTAGTCTTTTGAATTCTAATGATTATTTGTTGAAGTTCTCTTTTGGTGACTGGGCCTCCACGGATGACTCCATGAAGATTACGTGATGGGGACTGGGCCAAACGTGAAAGACACTGAATCCCTTCAGACATCAAAAGGTGCCTAACAACCAAAGGGTAAGCACAAACCTTTTAATATGTAAAATTGTGCACATTGGATATTCCAAACAATTAATGTCTGTAAGTGAGGCAAATGTCCCGTCATTAAAATAGAGTGAGTGAGATTTTGTAGATTTTTAAAGAGGGTTTTGGTAACCCACGCAAGTCATGGTGACCTTTAAAGAGGGCTATGGTAACCCCCCGGGTTAAGGGAATCCGGTAAGGTCAGGGGCGAGGTGACCCCAGTTGACTTGACCTACAAAACGAGCTCAGGTTAAGGTAACCCACCACAAAAGATGTCATAAATAAAAAAAAATAATAGGTACCGGAGGGAGAATTAAGATTCTGCCTGGCCTGTGGATATTGTGTATTGTGGGGTTTTGACTGTCTCAACGTGACGGACAAACAGCTGTTTATAAGCTAAGACTAACACTAGCTCTTTAACAATTAATGTTATCACTGACGACTTTGATAAATGTACCGCGGATGTCTGTTGTTGTCGTATGTGTATGTGTATGTGTGTGAGTCGGTGTCCAGGGTGAAAAGAAAATTCTGTAAGGGAAAATTCTGAGAAAACCTTAGTAATGAAGTAAATTTATTCAGCTTGGTAAAATGATAACCCAAAAACAATAACCTTCTTACTTTCTACATCGAATGATCAAATAATTTGGATAAAGTGGTTCAAATATTAACTTTTGCGCACCAGATTAGTGGAAAAGATGGTTAGTTTTGCTTATTCAATATATTTCAAGTAGAAGCCAAATCAAATTACATACTGGTAAAACAATTAATGATTGGATTTATTATTGTGAATATTTTCATGTGGTGTTGGATTATGTATTTGTACTCTGTCAATGTACTTGGGGATATTGAAATTTGTGTGGATTGGTTCTTTTCTGTCTGGAACAAAATTCAGATTGACTGTTTTAATTGAACACTGCAGTATTTGACTTATCTTTGCTTCAGTTATCATGAATGAGCTACTGTTGAACTGACCAATTAGATTAATAAGTTCTAGCGGGTATTCATAAACTCGTTTGGAAAAAGGCTCATCTAGGCAATAAAGAAGTTGTGTTATAAAACATTTCCATGAATCAGTTCCCCAGTATACATATTAAATACTGCTAAAAAATAAATAAAATTTTCATTGACTGATCAACTAATTATTTTTGATTTAAATAACAGACAGAATTGCCTATGTGGATAGATAGAATAGAGTGGGTGGTTGTGGTAGATCCTCTGTGGACTATTTAAAACTGATTGTGAGACTGTGAATTAACACCCAGTTCCCGTCCTCCAGGCCCTAAAAAGTCTGGTAGAAGGTTGGCGGGCAGGTCTCCTATCGGGGCACTGTGACCAACAGTCCCTTTGAGTTCTACGTGTATACATTTGTATATAATATGTCACGTGTAATAGGACCCAGGTCATTTAACAAACTCTCAAAGTTAGTAGATAAACGTTTAAGACTGTGGACGCCTTTTTCTAATGAAAAATAAACTGTTAAAATACTCAAGTCAGGCTGAAGGACAGGGAGCTGACTGAAAGGTACAAGAATTTTTTGAGAATGCATGTGCAGGTGAAAGGTGGATTAAGAAAGTTGGAAGTGCAAGTTTGAGTAGGTGGAGAGTGTGTGGTTGGTGTGTGGTGTGTGAGGGTGTGTGTGCAGGTCATAGGAAAGCCTTATATGTAGTAATTGCACTGTACTGTATAATTGGGCAGTTAAGTTTCCGTTATGCAATTATGCTACAGGATTGACAAAGTAGAAATTTAGCTGTCATAAAATAAAAAAGAAAAAATCACAAACGAGGACAACAGTCAACTAGAGTCTGGCTACATGATGTAAACATTTGCATACTATGGAAAGGTTATACTCGAATGTCTTTGACAACACAGGCATGGCCCATTGATAAACAAATAAACAAATGTTCATTACTTAAATCTTTCCAAGTCCGAAAGCTCCTTTAACATTATGATTTCAGCTTCTTCCGGAGATCCATTTAAGTGATGATTAAGAATTTACATTTCTTAGTTATTCACTTTATACTTGTATTATTCATTAATAGCTCCATCTATGACATACTGCATTTAGATTTGGGGAATATATATATTAAAAAATACATACTAATCCACCATTGTTATTGCAAAAGGTAACCATGGAACATTCTGAAATTTATGGACTTAGTTGATCACAGTACAGTATGTTTAAGTTAAAAAAAACTCAGTAAAGGATTCGAGTGGCAACTTGAGAGGAATAATATTATTTGGTCATTTGAAGATGAAACTAAAAAAATATATAAATAACTAAAGTGAATCCAATGTCTGCATTTTGTTATTGTTGTATCCCTTGTGATGAGTGTAGTTTCCTGGGGTAAAAAGGGGGTGGCTGATGGATATAAATTGGAGGATCAAATTAATCTGACCAGAGACACTGTGACTGGACCACATGAACAACTAAAAGTTATAATGATGGATTACCAAAAGCAAATGAACTTGGACTTTGTTATAGCCGAAGGGGGATGTATGCCACATGTTTGGCCACAGAGTGCTGTGCATTTATCCAAAAAACAGTGTTGTATTTGACGGTTCTGTAACCAGAGCCCGGACAGGAGTAACAGACACTCTCTGAGGAATTGGCTGAAAAATCTGCAATTAATAACATAAGAGCTGATTTTACAAACATTTTGGCAAGCGGAAAGGACTGGTAGCTTCAATTCTAATTTTGCTGACTGTATCAGTAACTGTACTGGTCCACTGTATAAGACATTTGTTTCTCAGATGCATCACTGCTGCCTCAGATAACAAATTGGGGGCCCCCACCCCTAATAAATGCCACAGCACTCTCCTAATGAAACCAGACCTTCAATGAAGACCAGTATGATATTGCTGCTATTACTGTGTCCTATGTTTTATTTTTCTCTCTTCTTTTTCTCACAATTTTTATTTATTTTCTATTTTTAGTGAGTCACTGACACGCACTGTAGATGTTTTCCATAATGCACTGTGCAATGAAGAATGTTTCCTGTTCTTAAATCTGGCAACTGAGAACTGCTACATCCTTTTTGTTACTGATATAGGTGCTGCAGGGAAGTAACTGCTTACACACCATCAGGTTGACAGGTTGGGGGCTAAACTGAATGGGGGCCTTAGATTCTGTAATGATATATATGTGATCCTGTCCTTGTTCACTTTATTATTATTATTATTATTATTATTATTATTATCAATATTTCTTATTAGTATTATTATTATAATACAACTGTCATGATTTGTTTAAGCATTGATTGATCCAACAGCTCTATTCTGAAGATAAATTATTAAAGAGGTACTTCACTTTCAATGATCCTACAAATTTGATGATCTGTGAAAATTCAAAACTGTTTGGACATGACACCTCAAATGGTTGTTCCCCCACCCCTTGGTACCCCTGCCCAGCTGGTATCCTTTTTCAGGTGAGTACTGGAAGGCTGGATGGCCCATGATGGGTAAGAGCCCATCTTAAATCCTGGGACAACCTAAGGCAGGCACAGTCACGATTACTCGACCTTGTCTCTGTGGAACTCTGACTCACTAAGACTGGTTACGAGGGTATGGCACAGGGGTACTGCGGTGGGGTCGAATTGATGGTTGCCTATATTCCTACGTGTTTAGCAGTAGTGCTTTGATTGGAGTATTGGATCATTGTCTGGAATTGAATTATCATATTAAATTAACCAGAACTGGAAATCATGCCTTAAGGTGTTGACCTCTGGTATCAGAGGTCAAAAGGGGGAAATTGAAGGAATATATCCTAAATGTGCTTAAACTATGCATTAACCTTTGTGCTTTTTCCTTATTCAGTATCATCATAATATTATTTATCTTTTATTGAGCTAACAATATATTGTTACATGACTGTGTTTTAATGTTTAGAAGTCATCATTTGTATATTACTACAGCTTGTTGCTGAAGAATACATTACTCATATACTCATTGTGATCAGTATTTATCAATGCTTATTAAACATGTAAACAATATTCAAATGAAATGTACAAACATTCTTGTGATGTAATTTGCTGACAGTTTTTCAGTTAGTGATTGTTGGCTATAGCGCATGTGGGCAGGACCTTCACTTGACAGTTGGTGCCTAAAACCTTATCAGAAGACTTCAGAGTGCGTGTGGACAGGACCATGCCATGACACGGAGGGATCAAGACCACCCAGATGAAGGACACCGCCCAAGATTAGCAGAAAGACGTAGTAGCTTAGGGTATAAATTTAAATGCCAGCCCACTGTTCGGGGTTCCTCTCTGCTGTCAGCTTGCTGGGACACCAGATTGCTGGTTGGAAGCTCACAGCTCCTGGGACCCTCAGAACGTCTGGGTATTTTTTTGTTTATCTCATTCTGTAAAACTTAAATTCTGTCAAAATTTGTGACAGTTAAATCCTGTTCAATAAATCTCTGAGTGGTGGACTAGCCCTCAGAGTAATTGTGTTTGAATTTAAATGACTGGTTAATACCTTCTTTCAAATCAACGGACACACAGGGATGAGAGGCAGGGGGAGGCGAGGTCACAGGAGACCCCTGAAATATCCCAATAGGTCCTCAACGCTCAGGCACCTGTGTGCTGGATCCTGCACAGAGAAACGCGCCACATGGCCAAAATGTTGAAGCTCCGACAAAGTGTAAGTGATACTCCTCAGTTTCCCTCGGTAACCGCTCATTTGATACAAAATCATTCCAGTGGTATTTATACTCCGGTGTGACTTAAATGACAAAGTAAATAAATAAATCATGCCTTTGTTATTAATTGTCAAGGTTTGTGTTTTGTTTGGTTATCTGTTTTTATTTCTTTCTTTTGATCTGTTTATTTTTTGTATTTAATTGGTCTTTGTTTTTTATTCTCTTGCTTGGTTTTTCTGTTTGGGTCTGTCTGTCTCTGCTTCTCTTGTCTGTCTCTTGGTTCTTGGTGATGGGTGTTTCCCTCTCTCTGGCCATGCCGTTGTTCTGGTGCTTTCCATGCACACCTGTTTCTGATTTGCTGATTATCACCTGGGGTTATATAAGCTCACTGGGTGTTAGTTCCTCGCCAGTTTGTTGTGCCTTGTGCCTTCATTCCAGCTCTGTATCTACATTCCATAGTCCTGTCTGCCTCCTTGTGTGTTCTTGACCTCCAGCCTGTTGCATCGACCATGCCTTTTTGCCTGATGGTTTTTGTACTGCTGCTTTTCTTTGACTGCCTACTCGTGTACCAACTTCTGCTATCCACTTCAGTAAAGTCTTCTAAAAACCAGAGCTGTTTGTTTGAGCTGTGCATTTGTGTCCAGCAATTCCTGACCATTCAGCCTGATATTAATAATAATAGTAATAATCCATATAGGGATTTCACAGAAATTAACACACTAAACAAAAGAAACTCCAATAACAAAAGGACAATACAACAATGCAGAAAATCCCAAATTAAAGAGCTGATAAAAATAATCATATGGGCTCACATTTTTACTGTACTCCTTCCAAGGCTGTGGCTCAGCAATCTATGTTCATCTGCGACAAATAACATCCAATACATTGTCCATCGCATATTTGTTAGTCCATCTTGCTTATTTTTCAAATTTAAATGTCATTTTGGCACACACCTCAGGCAAGGGCTTCCTGTACAAATCCACTGTAAACTTCCCCATCTATGTCCATGTGATGTTTTCTGTGTTCCATATGGAGTCAAATAACATCCAATATATGGTCCTTCGCAGATTTATTTACCCCGTTTTCTTATTTCCAAAAATAAGAAAACGGGGTAAATAAATCTAATAATAAAATTTGGAATTTAAAAGTCGTTATCTTAAGTAACAGCACACACTGTGGCATGTGTGTGTGTGTGTGTGTGTGTGTGTGTGTGTGTATAGTGGGTAAAAGAAGCATTAAACACATCACAATTTTTCTAAGTACATATATTTCTAAACATGCTATTGACATGAAAATTTTACCAGATGTCAGTAACAATCTAAGTAATCCACACATGCAAAGAAATCAAACCACAGATGTCCACAAATAAAATGATGTGGGATAATGTGACCTGACACAAGGAAAAACTGTAGAATTAAGCTTTATTAAGTAGATATAAGCTTGGGACTATGGCGAGGGCTGTCGCGTCTCCTCCTCTCACCAGGCTGTGAATTCTTCAAACTATATTGGATTAATCATGGAATTGATCAGTTGGTCTCTGAGCGCTATTGAAACCATTTTTTTTCTACAAAAAATCAGGGCCAGGAGACCCTGCATCCTTGTGCTCGAGCACAAGGGTGTCCATAAGTGCACATGGCACCAGGACACCCTGAGCTGGAGGTCGATGATCGACTTTGTAGTCGTATCATCTGACCTTCGGCCATGTGTCTCGGACACTCGAGTGAAGAGAGGGGCAGAGCTGTCAACTGATCACCACCTGGTGGTGAGTTGGATCCACTGGGAGGGTAGGAAGCCGGTCAGACCTGGCAGGCCCAAACGTATCGTGAGGGTCTGCTGGGAACGACTGGCAGAACCCTCTGTCAGCGAGGCCTTCAACTCCCACCTCCGGGAGAGCTTCTCCCAGATCCCGGGGGAGGTTGGAGACATGGAGTCCGAGTGGACCATGTTCTCCACCTCCATTGTCGATGCGGCTGCTCGTAGCTGTGGTCGCAAGGTCTCTGGTGCCTGTCGCGGCGGCAATCCCCGAACCCGGTGGTGGACACCGGAAGTAAGGGATGCCGTCAAGCTGAAGAAGGAGTCCTACTTATCTTTGTTGGTAGGTGGGACCCCAGAGGCAGCTGACAGGTACCGGCAGGCCAAGCGTGCCGCAGCCCGTGTGGTCGCAGAGGCAAAAACTCGGGTCTGGGAGGAGTTCGGGGAGGCTATGGAGGAGGACTATCGGTCGGCCTCGAAGAGATTCGCAAACCGTCTGACGCCTCAGGAGGCGGAAGCAGCTCTCCACCAGCACTGTTTACGGTGCGGGTGGGGAGCTGTTGACCCTGACTGGGGATGTTGTCAGGCGGTGGAAGGAGTACTTCAAGGATCTCCTCAATCCCATCATCACGTCTTCCGAAGAGGAAGCAGAGACTGGGGGCTCAGAGGCGGACTCATCCATTACCCAGGCCGAAGTCACCGAGGTGGTTAGAAAGCTCCTCTGTGGCAAGGCCCCTCGGGTGGATGAAGTCTGTCCTGAGTACCTTAAGTCTCTGGATGTTGTGGGGCTGTCTGGGCTGACACGCCTCTGCAATATCACGTGGCGATCAGGGACAGTGCCTCTGAATTGGCAGACTGGGGTGGTGGGCCCTCTGTTTAAGAAGGGGGACCAGAGGGTGTGTTCCAACTATAGGGGGATCACACTCCTCAGCCTCCCCGGTAAGGTCTATTCCAGAGTACTGGAGAGGAGAATTCGACCGATGGTCGAACCTCGGATTCAGGAGGAGCAGTGTGGTTTTCGTCCTGGTCGTGGCACACTGGACCAGCTCTACACGCTCCATCGGGTGCTCGAGGGTTCATGGGAGTTCGCCCAACCAGTCCACATGTGTTTTGTGGATCTGGAGAAGGCGTTCGACTGTGTCCCTCGGGGCGCCCTATGGGGAGTACTCCGGGAGTACGGGGTCCGGGGTTTTTTGCTAAGGGCTATCCGGTCCCTGTACGACCGCAGCAGGAGTTTGGTTCGCATTGCCGGTAGTAAGTCAAACCTGTTTCCAGTGCACGTTGGCCTCCGCCAGGGCTGCCCTTTGTCACGGTTCTGTTCATTATTTTTATGGACAGAATTTCTAGGTGCAGCCAGGGTGTAGAGGGGGTCTGGTTTGGGAACCACAGAATCTTGTCTCTGCTGTTTGCGGACGATGTGGGTCTGTTGGCTTCGTCAAATCAGGACCTTCAGCATGCACTGGGGTGGTTTGCAGCCGAGTGTGAAGCGTCCGGGATGAAAATCAGCACCTCCAAATCCGAGGCCATGGTTCTCGACCGGAAAAAGGTGCTTTGCCCTCTTCAGGTCGGTGGAGTGTCCTTGCCTCAAGTGGAGGAGTTTAAGTATCTCGGGGTCTTGTTCATGAGTGAGGGATGGATGGAGCGTGAGATCGATAGACGGATCGATGCAGCATCTGCAGTGATGCGGTCGCTGTATCGGACCGTCGTGGTGAAGAGAGAGCTGAGTAGGGGGGCAAAGCTCTCGATTTACCGATCAATTTTGTTCTGATCCTCACCTATGGTCATGAGATTTGGCTCATGACCGAAAGAACGAGATCACAAGTACAAGTGGCCGAGATGAGTTTCCTCCACAGGGTGGCTGGGCGCTCCCTTAGAGATAGGGTGAGGAGCTCGGTCACTCGGGAGGAGCTCAGAGTTGAGCCGCTGCTCCTCCACGTGGCTCTGGCATCTTTTCTGGATGCCCCCTGGACGCCTCGCTGGAGAGGTGTTCCAGGCACGTCCCACTGGGAGAAGGCCCTGGGGCAGACCCAGGACACGCTGGAGGGATTACATCTCTCGGCTGGCTTGGGAACGCCTTGGGGTTCCCCCGGAGGAGCTGGGGGAGGTGTGTGTGGATCGGGAGGTCTGGGCGGCTTTGCTTGAGCTGCTGCCCCCGCGACCTGACTCTGGATAAAGCGGAAGAAAATGGATGGATGGGATCTGGTTTGTTCATGTGAAGCTGAAAAAGTGTTTCTCACTGCTCAACCGCAAACACGGCAGGCTTATCAGCCTCTGAAGGATAAAATGCCCCATTGTTTTCCTCCAGAAGAATCTCTAAGGCCTTGGGGAATATTGGCTGCCTCCTTATCTCTAACTCCAGTGCAAGGATAGTAACTGTCTCACACATAGACAAAGACTGAAGCATTCTCCACTTTCCCCCCTACCTCCCTTCCTGCCCCCATCACAAATCCCATCCCGGCTACCCCTCAAGCCACTTCTTCTCCCCTCCGGGGGCTGCACAGTTTTAGCTGTGGCAGGTCCCCATTCCCCCCAGGCTGATGGGCGGTGCAACTCCTGTTTGCAGTGGCTACCACACACTTACAGCCTCAATTTGGAAAACAGACTGTGTCAAGTTTAGTGCACATAGTGCACATAAACAATTTCAAATGTATATGTGTTGTCTTAATTGTGATGTGTACCATTATTACAACTTGGGACTCCGACTACGGCGGTCGCATCTCCTCCACTCTCCCTTATCTCTCTGCTTTTAACCTTCAAGTCCCTACTTCACCAGGCTGTGAATTCCTCAAAAACTATATTGGATTCTGGATCTATTGAGCTACTATTGGATTAACCATGGACTTGATCAGCTGGTCTCTGAATGCTACTGACACCATTTTTTCTACAAGAAGGTCAGGACCGGGGGGTCCTGCTTGCCCAGATGGAATGTATCCTGCAGGCTATATCCTCGACTCCAGGAGTTCCTGGCGTGTGGCATGCTTGGCGCCTTTCTCCATTGAGGATGTAGAGGATTTATTCATTTTTGGTATCATGGCAGCAGGGCTGGTACTTTTTGGCTTATGTGCTGCCCTGATCTACCAGAAAATTGGCAAGACGGCGGCATCAAGAACCACGGGCCCTCGCTTGTCCATCATGATTAACGAGGTTGGCAAGGCAGTGCATTCTCAGACTGTGTTGACTCTTGAACTCAGACACAAATTGGGTGACACCTTGGAGCTGATGCGTGTCTTGCAGTTGAAGCTGAAGGTTTCGGAGGCCGGTGAATATTCTTAATTCATAATTGGGAATATTCTTAATTCATAATTGGGATTTGGTTGTTCAAGTGGAACTGTTAAAAAGTGTTTTTCACTGCTCAGTTGCAACACTACAGGCTATCTAGCCTCAAGGTCAATTGCCCACTGTTTACCTCCACAGGAATTTATTCAGACCTTGGTGAGATTATTTGGCTCCATTCTTATCTCAACCCACAAAGACAATAACTGACTTACACATGGACTGAAGCATGCTCCAGTTTCTCCTTTTACCTCTCTTCCTGCCCCCCCCCCCCCCCCCCACCACAGCAGGCCCCTGTTCTTCCCAAGCTGGCAGGCGGCACAACTTGACAGTTGCAGCAGTTGCCAACACATTCACATCGCCTCAATTGGAAAACGGACTGTTTCAAGTTTAGTGCACATAAACAATGTCAAATGTATATGTGTTGTTCTGATGTGTGCCATTATTACGGTAAACAAGTAATAATTGTAGATTAGTTGCTGTTTGTATGTGGAATGTGAGTGTTGTAATGACAATGACAATAAAATCTATCTATCTATCTATCTATCTATCTATCTATCTATCTATCTATCTATCTATCTATCTATCTATCTATCTATCTATCTATCTATCTATCTATCTATCTATCTATCTATCTATCTATCTATCTATCTATCTATCTATCTATCTATCTATTACGGTAAACAAGTAATAATTGTGGATTAATTGCTTTATCTTGTCTGTGGCAATTTGAGTGTGGACATAATCTCGTTGTTGTTGCACTTGTAATGACAATGACAATAAAGCTCATCCATCCATTATTGAACAGCTAAAAAAAACAAAGGGAGGTGCAAAAAGGCATGAAAAGCCAAGACACTGCTGAAATCTATCAGTAATTAGAGCACCACACTCTTAGAATGCAAACCTCCAACAACACTAGTTTCCAATTCCACAAAATTTTATCTTGGAAAAATTCAAGGTAAAAGTCCTGTTAGAAGTGGCTTTTCATAAGCTAAAATAGATGTAATCAAATGTGAGGAGTATGTATTTAGATCATGCGCTTGATTCCAAGTTTTTTGTGTGTTGTCAGTTTTTTTTCCTAACTTTTTTCTTTCTGAATGCTTTTTCAGATAATTTTCATAGAATATTGGTTATCTCTACTATGCACCATTTGTCATTGCTTTTTGGCACTTGGTTTCTGACTGATAATGAAGATACACAACAAACAGGCATAAAACTGGAACCTCCATCCAATATTGGTGGTGAAGGTAAATCCATAACTGAAAAATGAGAGATTGAGGCACTTTTGAATGAGTTATAATGCAAAATGGACACCCAATGGGCTTTTCAATATTACAATTCAAATATCCACAAAATCCACACTCCAGATCATCGCCATAGTGAGTGCCAGTCTGCACCTCACTTAAATACATGTGATTGGAGCATGTTTGATAGAAGAGGTCCACTGAACTTTCAAGACTTGAAGAGTGTTTGTGTGGAAAAATGGGTCAAAATCACATCTGAGCAATGAATGAGACTACAGTGCCTTCAAAAAGTATTGCAACATTTGGTATTTCACACGTTTTAATTTGTTTATGGCATTTCAAAAACAAAAAATAAAAATTTCAAAAATTATCTTCCTTAATCTCAAACTGAAAGCAATCGTCTTCTCAAAGGTGGATCATGTCCATGGATACCACCAAGTGCTGGTCCACCCACTGGACATCCCCAAAACAGCAGTGCTCACCCCTTTCGGACTGTTTTGAGTTCCTGGGGTTGCTGGTTGGCCTAAAGAATGCCGCCCAGTCCTTCCAGCGTCTCATACACTCTGTGCTAAGTGACCTGCTCTTCCTGTTTGTATACCTGGATGACATCCTTCTGGCCAGTTCCTCCCAAACAGAACACTTGTCCCACCTGTGGGTACTGTTTGAATGTCTCAGCCTGCACAGGCTGATCATCAACCCAGCTAAGTGCCAGTTTGGTTTGACCACCATTGACTTCCTGAGACAGAGTCACCAAGGACATGGCTGTGCCACTCCCGTCTAAAGTGATGTGGTCCTAACCTTTCCACGGCTGGTCATGGTACAGGCCCTGCAGGAGGTTTTGGGAATGGTGAACATTTACCACTTCACTCCCAAGGCAGCCACAGTTATGCACCCCCTGTACGAGGCATTGAAGGGGAACGCGCCCAAAGACCCGGTGGACTGGTCTGCTGAGAGAGACACAGCATTCACAGACGCCAAAGCTGCCTTTCCAGATTGAAGATGCATTTGTTTTCTCTTTTATATGATTAGCATATTGTGTTTTTATGTTTTTTTTTTTTATTATTATTTTATTGTGCTTTTAATCTTTGAATTATGCTCTTTGATCTTTTGGTCCATTTTTTTTTGTTGTTGTTTTCTGTGAAGCACCTTGAGGCTACACTGTCATGATTTGACACTCAAGTTGAATAAATTGAAACTTAATATATAATAATTTATATTTTAAAGCTTCTCATTGTTTTGCATCTATACTGAATAAATGTTTTTAACAGTGCCTCAGCCTTATTGCAGTCAGTCCTTGTGCACATCAGTGCTGCTGCTATTACTAGGACCAAAAATGTGTCAGGTTTCTAAGAAGCATTTATTCTTCTGTTTTCCTTCAAAGCTTCATAGATTGTTCATAACATCTGAGAGTGAGAATACTGTCCAGAGCGTAAAATGCTGGTGAAAGCAGGTCAAATAAATTCTGCAACTGTGCAATTATTCTTTATTTAGTAATGAGTGAGATGCCTCAGATTCAGCTGGAGAAAAATTCATGATCATTCAATTTAAAGCTGTTAGATTCAAGAAAAAACAAAAACAAAAAAAAAAACAAAGCATGCATATCTTACAGCAATGAGAGACAATCTGTTGTACATCCACCAGTTAATTAAAGCCCAGATATTACTGACATGTGATGCAGCAGGTGAGTATACCATAATCAGCATTTACATCATATCAGTGTCATCAAAATGAATGCAACTTATGCTTCTTATACAGTACATTCATGTTTTTGTGTTTCACATTCACAGCTGGTAGTCAGCTTCAGAATACACATGCTGTAGAAAAACTGCTTTCCTTTTAAAAGAGTCCTGAGCAGTTGGGTTTTTTTCTATTAACTGAGGTTAGGTTTTTCAATGGGAGTCAGGCAGACTGGATTTACAATCAGTATCACCTAAACAGTAAACACTTACGTGGAAACAGAAAAAGGCTGTGTTGCACTTGTAGACAGATGATATGTAACCTCATTTTTAATCAGGAGGTCACACTGCAGGAAAATCACAGTGTGCGCTTACCTGCTGGCTGTTCAAAATTCTGAACTTGGTTCAACAGGCATATGTACGTATTAAAGGCAGCAAGGGAGACACTGGTCATACTTTGACTAATCCCAGCAAATAACATCCTCAATCATTTTTTTTCTTAGTCCTTTGGTACAAATAGCAGCAAACATTTAAATTCCAGTGTAATACCTGGTTTTCATCTAGCGCAGGGGTGGTGGCCAAGTGGTTAATGCACTTGGTTTCAGTGCAGAAGGTTCCGGGTTCAAATCCCACCCCTGCCACATTTCTCTATGTAATGTGGAGTTGCATCAGGAAGGGCATCCGGCATAAAACCTGTGCCAATTCAACATGCAGATCCACCTTGGATTTGCTGTGGTGACCCCGAGTGCAATACAAGGGAGCAGTCGAAGGGACTGACTTACCTGGTTTTCATCTAATGTCATTAAACACTTATGATTATGACATTTAAAGGGGTTATATTGTGTGAAATTACTGCTTTTTTAAAATATTTTTTGGAGCTTTAAAGTCGGGCTTGCCTTAAAATTTAAAGTTGGGTGAAGTTGAAAAGATAAGTTGTTTAAATTACAACACAGTACCACGTACTTTCATGTCATCACTGCGAATGTCTGAAGCGTAGATTTGTGGTACAACCCCTGGCAATAATTATGGAATCACCGGCCTCGGAGGATGTTTATTCAGTTGTTTAATTTTGTAGAAAAAAATCAGATCACAGACATGACACAAAACTAAAGTCATTTCAAATGGCAACTTTCTGGCTTTAAGAAACACTATAAGAAATCAGGAAAAATAATTGCGGCAGTCAGTAACGGTTACTTTTTTAGACCAAGCAGAGGGGAAAAAATATGGAATCACTCAATTCTGAGGAATAAATTATGGAATCACCCTGTAAATTTTCATCCCCAAAACTAACACCTGCATCAAATCAGATCTGATGGTTAGTCTGCATCTAAAAAGGAGTGATCACACCTTGGAGAGCTGTTGCACCAAGTGGACTGACATGAATCATGGCTCCAACATGACAGATGTCAATTGAAACAAAGGAGAGGATTATCAAACTCTTAAAAGAGGATAAATCATCACGCAATGTTGCAAAAGATGTTGGTTGTTCACAGTCAGCTGTGTCTAAACTCTGGACCAAATACAAACAACATGGGAAGGTTGTTAAAGGCAAACATACTGGTAGACCAAGGAAGACATCAAAGTGTCAAGACAGAAAACTTAAAGCAATATGTCTCAAAAATTGAAAATGCACAACAAAACAAATGAGGAACGAATGGGAGGAAACTGGAGTCAATGTCTGTGACCGAACTGTAAGAAACCGCCTAAAGGAAATGGGATTTACATACAGAAAAGCTAAACAAAAGCCATCACTAACACCTAAACAGAAAAAAACAAGGTTACAATGGGCTAAGGAAAAGCAGTTGTGGACTGTGGATGACTGGATGAAAGTCATATTCAGTGATGAATCTCGAATCTGCATTGGGCAAGGTGATGATGCTGGAACTTTTGTTTGGTGCCGTTCCAATGAGATTTATAAAGATGACTGCCTGAAGAGAACATGTAAATTTCCACAGTCATTGATGATATGGGGCTGCATGTCAGGTAAAGGCACTGGGGAGATGGCTGTCATTACATCATCAATAAATGCACAAGTTTACGCTGATATTTTAGACACTTTTCTTATCCCATCAATTGAAAGGATGTTTGGGGATGTTGAAATCATTTTTCAAGATGATAATGCATCTTGCCATAGAGCAAAAACTGTGAAAACATTCCTTGCAAAAAGACACATAGGGTCAATGTCATGGCCTGCAAATAGCCCGGATCTTAATCCAATTGAAAATCTTTGGTGGAAGTTGAAGAAAATGTTCCATGACAAGGCTCCAACCTGCAAAGCTGATCTGGCAACAGCAATCAGAGAAAGTTGGAGCCAGATTGATGAAGAGTACTGTTTGTCACTCATTAAGTCCATGCCTCAGAGACTGCAAGCTGTTATAAAAGCCAGAGGTGGTGCAAAAAAAAAAAAAATACTAGTGATGTGTTGGAGCGTTCTTTTGTTTTTCATGATTCCATAATTTTTTCCTCAGAATTGAGTGATTCCATATTTTTTTCCCTCTGCTTGGTCTAAAAAAGTAATCGTTACTGACTGCCAGAATTGTTTTTCCTGATTTCTTATAGTGTTTCTTAAAGCCAGAAAGTTGCCATTTGAAATTACTTTAGTTTTGTGTCATGTCTGTGATCTGCTTTTTTTCTACAAAATTAAACAACTGAATGAACATCCTCCGAGGCCGGTGATTCCATAATTTTTGCCAGGGGTTGTACATGACACGTATTTCAGAAGAAGATGAAAATGATCAGAGCTTTTGCTTCATAATCAGTAGGTTGTAGGTTCAAACCCTGCTTGAGATCTTGGTGGTATTCTTGTAAACAATGCCTAAAACAACTTAATGCTTTTAAATCTGAGTTGGGTAAATTGGTGGAAAGAGACTTTTCATATGTCATCAAGTCATGCTGCCAGTGTCGGAAAATTAGCATAACAAATAATTTAGATTTTAACGTAATTGGAAATGTAACTTTAACTTGGAATTAGTGACTACATAAACTCAGGAATAACATGTAGTAATTCCTGTCTTTCTGTCCGTCTTTCCATATGGCAAAGCCTTCCACGTCCTAAAATGCAAGAATTGTAAAACTCTTAATACTGAAATTTTTATACATTAATAGTGGGTCTGCCAGCAAAAAAATAAATAAAAAAGAAAAGAAAAAAGAAAAAGATGAAATAAATAAATAATAATAATAATCAAGCATTTCTGACATTTATAAATGCCTTTTTTGATTTTTTTCTGAATTTTGGGTTTCAAGTAGGCAATGTATAGAAGCCATGAAATGCCCACATTGTCCGCTAGATGGTGACAAAAGCTACTCAAATGTGCAAGAAGGCCTTGACTGTTTGTTCATCTGAGAAGTTAACTTTCAGTGAAAATAAGATGGGCTGACAGCCAAAAATCAACTTACAGTTGTGTCCCTTGCTCTTATGGACAATTTGCTTGTAACACTATGTGAGCAGAATTAACACTGAAGATTTTGCTGTGTACCTTCTATCTCAGATGATATAGAAAAGGAAATGCATATATATATATTTTTTAAATGAAGGACGTCCTTTGAGTAATTTTTACAAATCTGTGTAAAGTGGTCCAGGTGATGTGATTCATCCAGTGTGAAATAATTTGCTCTTCTGTTGGTGTCATTCCAAACTGAGCTCGACACGAGCGTCTCTAAAGAAGAACTTCATAAAGGGTGAGGATAATCCCACTGATTATCACAGTGTAACTATACTAAAGATTTAACATCTTTAGCTTCTTCACTACACATTTTGTCACCAGTTGCTTGAATTGTGTAATAACAATGTGACAGTGTATTATGGCCACTGTGGGCAAATAAAAAACATGTAGTGGCAGGAGAGGGAAAACACAAAAACAAATTTATGAGATATGTCTCTCCTCCCTCTCTCTCTTCAACACAGGCGATATTATACAGTATGTGTAAAATAGACAAGGAAAGTGCATCAAAAACAACCATTAAGCAAAATGAATGAACAACACCCGTGCCAAGAAACAAACAAACAAACAAAAAATCTATTTTTTTCCACAGAGCTTCACCTCAGGGAGCTTGGGTGGCTGCTGTCCGCAGTGCACACTGACATCTTGAATTTAATTTGTTCATACACATTGCACAAATCTGCTTCGTTGATACTACAGTGCTGTGCGCCTGGCACAGTCTCGTTTAAAGGGAAGGACATATTGGACTGATTGGTAGATGTCATGTCTGGACTACAACACAGCCATGCCTAAAGAACACAGCAAATCCAGCCTCTTTGCACCCAGCTCCTGGCTTTGCGCTCATATTTCCTGCCTCTTAAATAGCAATGTCAGCTTGGACACAGCCCAAAAGGTCTTGCATTTTTGCAACCATCATCAAAAGCGAGTCCTAAATATTTCACATTTCACAGCCTTGGTTGCCAGTAAAGGTACATCATGTGTTTTTAAATTTGACATCATTTACATTCAGCACAATAACACTTATTATTTCTGAAAATCTTTACAAATAACATTTCAATCAATAGTTGACTCCAGTTTTGCACTTTTTTCACTGGCATTTTTTAACACAAAATGCTCACATTTCTTGGCAGATATGGCAACACTATCAAATGGAACACGAGTGATTTACAGTTTAAAGGCATTCACAGCATGCCACCTTTTATTTCTGACTTCATAGTACTGTAAACATTTCAGTGAAAGAAATGGCGCAACACGTACTACATCATCTCTATTTTGAAAAGATGAACAGGACAACTGAACAGCAGCGAGTGAGATTTCCCGGCTGCCACGCTGCAGATTTATGCATGAGGTGATGTGGTCACGTGCACACATCTTACTTACATAATGCTGAATGCAAAGTGTTATGAGCAAACGCAAAAGCAGAGACAGCTCACTATTCCTCTGTGAGCACCTAAAGAAGTCATGTGATCTTTAAGTTTCCAACAACAAATTCAAGGTGATTGCCACACAAATCAGAATATGGCCCCAACTTGTTTCATCCAAAGCGTCCTTCAGGTTGTCTGTAGTTTCTGGAGGCAGTTATTATCTTTGTTCTGCTTATTAAGAGCATCCAGTACTGTCTGGGTCTCCTTCGGGTCGTTGAGGGAGCAGTTCGATACGGCATTAGCTACGATGCAGAACTTGCGGAGCAGAATCTCCCTGAACAACAGATACACCCAAGGGTCCAGGATCTGGTTTAAGGAAGCCAGGCGAATTGCTGTCAGAAAGAAATTACAATCTAAATCAAGATCCCGGGTGGAGGTGAAGCTGGAGGCCACTGCTGCTGGTCCGCAGTGATGGGAGGAGATCTGGGTGGAGATCATCCTCAGCATCAGCATCTGGAGGGGGAGGATAACATGAGCTCTTAGAATAAAATGTGATTTCTGAAATGACCTCATATACACATCATCCATACTTAAAGATCCACTTTTGCTTGAAAATGTGAATTGCTGAAGGTTTTGGGTGCATCAATCGTGCATGATAAGCTATGGGGAAGATAGGTGGGTCAGAAAAGGATGACAATGAAGATTTGGTTTTGCGGAACAAGAAACTCAAATGCTTCACCTCAGGGAGCTCTGGAACAATGAATCCTGTCCCTGTAAATTTCCTGCTTGTGCACATTGATGCTGCATGCATATCCGTGTCCTTGCCAGAAAAACTCTCACTTCTGAGTGCACCGTTTAAACAGCAATGTGCCAGATATTAGTGCATTTATATCTTAAAGACAATGACAGATAACAAGCTATCATTGATTTATTTCATATTACTGGCAAAACATGCCTGTGACTATTTAATAGACTAAATAAAATCCCCCTGCACTGTGCACCTTTCTTTGCCCTGAGATTATGCACACATGCATACAGCGGAGTTGAACATGCATGTTGAAGGTGCAGGGCAAGATATGCGCACAAGCATATTTATTTCCCTGCAGCTTCGTGCACAACTTGTGTAAAAGGTTTATAGTCCATTACACAATTTCCCATAATGCCCTGTACACGCATTAGTTCTGGGCCAGCAGCCTGAGTGAAAAACCTTAGCAATTACTCCATCACGTGGGATGAAGAGCTAGCAGATGTAGCCTGTTTAGTTCCTTCCCGCGTGGTAAAAGTTCAGAGCTTGCGTTATCATGTGGGATTTTAGGCATTAAAAATGCATCTTATTCAGGATTGTGTTATTTCTATGAGCAGAGGGGAAGTTCCTCGATTCACGTTCACATGGTTAGTGGCATTATTACACTACTCTTTGTGTCACTCTTTCAGCTTCATACACAATCAGACAAGAAATATTTTGGATATTTTAACGTGCTTAACCTGGTTCACCTGCTTCTCTTGAAAAAAAAATGTGATATTTTTTATTATTATTTTGAAAGATAGAAGAGAAATAACGTTAATGTTACAAAGATGTCACTGACTAATGGGCGTTTCAGACAGGAAGCGTCAGACACGGCAGTTAACGCTTCCGGTTGCATCAGACACTTTGGGGACATCGCGTCGGACATGGCAAGGGGGGTGGAGATTTCTATGTCACACTCTGACTTTCTCCAAAGCCCGAAAACAATGAGCGATCACCATCTTGGATTTGCATCTGTAGAACCACAAAAAAGCTTAAGAAAACAGCAGTAAAACAATTCTCCCATCACCCTACAGGGAGAAGCTTTTTTCAGCTACTTTTCGGAGTGATGCCGAGGCGAGGGAGGACTGATGACTTGGTGGGGTATTGATTGAACCATGACGGCGTGCAGAGCCGCACAGAGGAGCCAGAGTGCAGGCCTCATCCCCGGGAAAAGCGACACAGGCAGCCTGGGTGATAGAGCAGACAGACTTGATCTGAAATTCCTCACTTTTGGATACATACAAACACCCAGTTTGACCATCAGAGCTTACGAGGGCTGTCCGTAAAGTATAGGTCCTTTTTATTTTTTTCAAAAACTATATGGATTTCATTCATATGTTTTTACATCAGACATGCTTGAACCCTCGTGCGCATGCGTTTTTCCACGCCTGTCGGTGACGTCATTCGCCTGTGAGCACTCCTTGTGGGAGGAGTCGTCCAGCCCCTCGTCGGAATTCCTTTGTCTGAGAAGTTGCTGAGAGACTGGCGCTTTGTTTGATCAAAATTTTTTCTAAACCTGTGAGACACATCGAAGTGGACACGGTTTGAAAAATTAAGATGGTTTTCAGTGAAAATTTTAACAGCTGATGAGAGATTTTGAGGTGATTCTGTTGCTTTAAGGACTTTTCACGGTGCGAGACGTCGCGCAGCGCTCTCAGGCGGCGTCATCAGCCTGTTTCAAGCTTAAAACCTCCACATTTCAGGCTCTATTGATCCAGGACATCGTGAGAGAACAGAGACGTTTCAGAAGAAGTCGGTTTCAGCATTTTATCCGGATATTCCACTGTTAAAGGAGATTTTTTTTAATGAAAGACGTGCGGACGGGTCCGTGCGTCGGGACGCAGCCGACGCGGCGCGGCGGCACAGGAAAAACACCTCCGTGTTGATAACCATTTGTTAAAATCCAGTTGGCTTTTGATGGCTTTCAGTGGAGTGAGTATATGAGAAATTGTTTATCAACTTGTCCTTAAGGCTTCCAGCAGAGGTGTTTTTCCTGTGACGGAGCGTCGCGGCGGCTGCGAGCCGACGCTGCAATCCGCCCGCACGTCTTTCATTTAAAAAAATCTCCTTTAACAGTGGAATATCCGGATAAAACGCTGAAACCGACGACTTCTGAAACTTCTCTGTTCTCTCACGACGTCCTGGATCAATAGAGCCTGAAATGTGGAGGTTTTAAGCTTGAAACAGGCTGATGACGCTGCCTGAGAGCGCTGCACAACGTCTTGCACCGTGAAAAGTCCTTAAAGCGACAGTATCACCTCAAAATCTCTCATCAGCCGTTAAACATTTCACTGAAAACCAGCTTAACTTTTCGAACCATGTCCACTTCAATGTGTCTCACAGGTTTAGAAAAAATTTTGATCAAACAAAGCGCCAGTCTCTCAGCAACTTCTCAGACAAAGGAATTCCGACGAGGGGCTGGACGACTCCTCCCACAAGGAGTGCTCACAGGCGAATGACGTCACCGACAGGCGTGGAAAAACTCACGCATGCGCACGAGGGTTCAAGCATGTCTGACGTAAAAACATATGAATGAAATCCATATAGTTTTTGAAAAAAATAAAAAGGACCGTTACTTTACGGACAGCCCTCGTAGTTCTGCAATAATTTAAAAATAAAACATGACATTGTACTGCTGAAATTTTAATGCTCAGGTAACATTAGCTTAGCCTTTTAGCACAGTTGAGCTGAATGAATGCTTTAATTTGTAAATGGTTCAGTCTATTTAATTTTTTTACCAAATAAAGTTACAGCTTTTTTGTTACTTTTTTGTTCGTACTTCTTGACCACAGGAAGCTCAACTTTAAATAACTTAGATTTTTTTCAAGTGTTTTTTCCATTTTTTTTTATACTATTTAGTGTTTCTTTATATTTCTTTCTTTAATTTTTATTTGTCCCAATCAGGAACATTTGATGTGCAGGCAACCTAAATTCAGACGCACTTCAAAACTTCCAGTGATGAGCTGAACAATATGAAGTCCAGTCAGAAGATAACATCTCTGCTCTTCAAAATGGGATAAAAGTGTCTTCAAATACTCCACCAGAGGTCAAAGCTGCAGAAGGGACCTTCATCTGGTTAAATCCCAAGAGTCCCAAGAGTCCAGCAAACCAACACCTGCTTCTATGGTTCTAAATAAAACAAAGGTCCTTTAAACAGCAACTATTTTATTATTTTTTAAAAAGCTGTTTCATTTTCTATTTTCACATTAAATGAATGGATCAAAAATGCCCATGAAGTCAAAGTTCAGTCAAAAGATATTTGCGCAAGTAGAAGCCCTGTCCCTATTGTACACAATTTTAAAACATTCACAATCACTAGTGAAATTCATATTTTAGAAATTATTCTGTCGTGATCACAACATTAAAGGCAGACACATATTCTGACATAATTACAAGTTGAAATGATTCAATTTATAAAATGATTTCATCATGAAGTTTATGTCACATAATTTACAATCACACTGCAGTCATTGTTAAATCATGTCCTGTTGCATTTATAATAAATATTTGTATTTATTTACAGTGTCTGTTTTTCTGGTTGAAATTAGATATGAATAATCTACCAAACTTAAAAATGTACACATTTCCATGCTACGTTATTTGTCTAAAAATAAATGTCCGAGGTTCCTGATGTTACAAAAGAAATCATCTCATCTGAAACAGGTAAGTTATGAAGGTTTCTAAAGAATCTTTTATTGTTTTACTATTTTAATTACAAGTGTTCTAATGTGGCAGCACGGGGGCTTAGTGGTTAGCACGGTTGCCTCACAGTGAGAAGGTCATAGGTTCAATTCTTGCCTATGGCCTTTCTGTGTGGAGTTTGCATGTTCTCCCCGTGTTTGCGTGGGTTTCCTCCGGGTGCTCCGGTTTCCTCCCACATCCAAAGACATGCGGGTTAGGTGGACTGGAATCTTTAAATTGTCCATAGGTATGTGAGTGGGTGTGATTGTGTCTGTCTGTTTGTGGCCCTGTGACAGACTGGCGTCCTGTCCTGGGTGTACCCTGCCTCGTGCTCTATGACTGCTGGGATAGGTTCCAGCCCCCGTGACCCTTGATTGGACGAAGAGGTTGAAGATGAGTGTGTGTGTGTGTGTTCTAATGTAACAAACTTTTTTACAGTAATCAGAAATTAATTTTGAGGTAAAAAAAACATTTGCAATGATTTGCTTCAGAAACCTGTTGTGTATAAATAAGTAGTTCTGTGACACGTTTTTGCCACTGATCTGTATATACTAACACAGTGTTTTATACAGATCAGTGGTTTCTGCACTGTAGTTTTCCATGTGGCCTGATGCTTCATTTCGCTCACAGCGGTGAAAGTAGGACTGGGTTGAACCTTGACTGTGGCAGCTTGACGACAAGCGGCAATGCTCGCTCCTGGCGAAGTGTTACTTTAGCTCTTTTTTTTCTCAAATGCGTGAAGTGTCTCATTGAAAATAATGCTTTTTAGACCAATTCGCGACACTTCTAACGCGTCAATGCTTCCAGTGTGAAAGGCCCATAAGTGTTCACTGCAGATCCTTGAATGCTTTGTGGGAATTTTTTTGGACTAGCTTTAATACTTTATCATCCTCTGCTGATTCTGCAAAAAAGATTGTCACACTGGAAGGTGTGAAACACAAAGCATGATGTGAAAACATGAAACCAAAGTACTGCTTGTATAAGACTGCACCACATGACTCATTCATCATCCTGACTCAATACATCTGACAAAGCTAAATTACATGTAGTACACTCTATTCTTTCACAGCGGCAGCATGGTGGCTTAGTAGTTAGCACTGTTCCTGCACAGTAAGAAGATCATGGGATCGATTCCCACCTGTGGCCTTTCTGTGTGGAGTTTGCATGTTCTCCCAGTGTTTGCGTGGGTTTCCTCTGGGTGCTTCGGCTTCCTCCCACATCCAAAGACATGCAGGTTAGTTAGGTGGATTGAAACTTTGAAAAATTGTCCAGGTCTCCCTTGTAAAAGAAATCTCAATGGGACTAACCTGGTTAAATTTAAAATTCTGTTTGTTAGCATCTGTGGATGCAATTAAACATCACAGGACCTAGTAATCATACGTTTTTATCACTGATCTCATGTTCTCTGGAAGATTCAAGTTTGTACAGACTCTAATAGAACACTGAGGCCAATGAAAGGGCAACACAGTAAATACTGAGGCTTCAAAGCAAATTGTGAACATAAATTACCCACTGACCCCAATCATCTGTTTGTTCCAATTGAACATTATTCCTGAAAACAACCAGCACTCCTGTTTTGACCTTGGACTCCAATGAATGAAATCACCTCTCCTATTATCTCAGTAATCACTGAGTCTAGGGAACAGATTTCAGCCTTAAACACTCCAGCTGAAGACTACTTGCTGGAAATGACCAGAAATGCTTATTTTGACATTTGACCCTTAATGAAATAGGCCATTTATGTTACAGGTCCTCTTCCACTATGACAACAGAATATACAGAATAACTGTTAAATATTTGTCTTTTGTCTGAATGTGAAGTAATATAAAAGAATATTTTTGGATAATGGGAATAATTTGACACTAAAATCAAATTTATGTCAGCAGACCAACAATCTTCCCTCAGGGAAGATTGTACAGGTTATTGAATGTGAGTCACAGAAATAACAAAACTGCCAGGTTTTTTGTATACTTCAATACGATAAAGTATCAATTCTTTGAGTACTTTGTTAATGGCACAGGTGGAATGGTGGATTAGTGGTTAGCACTGTTGCCTCACAGCAAGAAGGTTGTGGGATAGCTTTGTTCTCTTTCTGTGTGGAGTTTGCATGTTCTCCCTGTGTTTGCGTGGGTTCCCTCCAAGGTGCTCTGGCTTCCTCCCACTTCCAAAGACATGCAGGTGAGGTGAATTGGAAACTTTGCCTGTAGGTGTGCATGCAGGTGTGACTGTGTTTGTCTGTCTATATATGGCCCTGTGATAAACTGGCATCCTGTCCAGGGGGTACCACGCCTCACAACCTATGACTGCTGTGATAGGCTCCAGACACCCCCCCCCCCCCCCCCGTTACCCTTAATTACTTCACCCCCGGAGGGGGAGTGAAGTATTGTTTTTAGTGGCTCTGTGTGTCTGTTTCTGTGTGTTTCTGCATTTGGTATCACGTGCAAAGGAGTGTAACTGGCCAACCGAAACCACAGCTACACGTCTTACCGTACCAATACCTGAATCGGAAAATTGACCATAAAAAAAAGGATTTTTTTTCTCAAATTAAAATTAAAATAATAATAATGATGATTATGATAATAATATTTTTCCTATATTTTTTCAAATATGTTTCTTGAAAAAAAAAAAAATTCAAGGATGTATTTACCACTGAATGAAAGCCACTGATCATAACTGGTTTGTCTGTGAAACAGTATGGAAGTTTACTACAAGTCACATACCAAAATCACACTGATATGATGTCTTGCTCTACCATATGACCAGTGGTGACCAAAGTTAAATAAAAAAAAATTATAAAATTTGAACACCAGATAAGAAATTTTTCACAGAATATCTCATAATTGCCATATTCACTAGTTGTGTGAATGGGGTGAAGTCTGCTATCTCTGATCACCTTGTTGGAATAAGCTGGCACAGAAAATGGATGGATGGATGGATAGATGGATGGATGAATGAAAGAAACAACAGTGTTTTAGTGTTTTGCATAGAGTTAAAAAAAAGAATTTAAAAAAAATTTTGTGAGTTTGAGTTCCTCTTTGTACTATTAAGGAAATGATTCACGTTTACCTGATTAAAACAGTGGCTCTCTGCAGTTAAATAATGCAGCTCTCATCTTTTTCCTTGCTACAGATAAAACAACATTCCAGTTTGTCCTTGTCACTGTGGCAGGTGGATGAAGTTAAAAAATTTTAACGTTTTGATGACAACTGTCACGGAGTGCTGTTGCATGCTCACACTCAAAGCTGGAATCATTTTCCTTCAACTTCTCACTGAAAATAAAGGAACATCCGGTTTACTGTCTGCAAATGAGAACGTGAATGAATGAATGAATGAAAATGAATGAATGAATGAATGAATGAAAACTATTTATTTCGAACATTTGATACAACAACAATTACAAGATAGATCAGTAAAGACAACAACAAAAAAGTTCCTATTGTGTACCCAACATGTCCGAAAAGGGGTAGGGTGAAGCATCAGCTTATTTATCCCTACCCCTTCTTCCCCACAACCAGTAATACCCTTTGCCACATATACACATAGATTCCTACACACCTAAACCGATATGGTATATATATATATATATATATATATATATATATATATATATATATATATATATATATATACACAAACATAAATATACACCTACACATACCTACTTACATACAAAATACTATATATTTACAAGCCGAAGCAAAAAACAAAAACACCCTAACCCTCATTACCCTTCCTCCTCCCTATACCTAGAAAAAACCATATTTTTGTACCGCTGTTTGAACTGGTTCATGCTTGGACATTGCTTGAGCCCCACTCCCAATCTGTTCCACATCCTCACCCCACAGACAGAAATACAGAAACCTTTTAATGTTGTTCGTGCCCACTGATGCTTTAAATTAAATTTCCCCCTCAGACTGCAATCCCCTGATCTGTTAAAAAACATATTTTTAATATTTGCTGGAAGTAAATTGTTTATTGCTTTATACATGATTTGTACTGTTTGAAAATGAACCAAGTCTGTGAATTTTAAGAATTTGGATTGTAAAAATAGTGGATTTGTATGATCTCTATAGCCAGTATTATGAATAATTCTTATAGCTCTTTTCTGCATTACTGATAGTGATTGTGTTGTACCTTTATAAGTATTACCCCATACCTCTGCACAGTACTGTAAATATGGTAAAACCAGTGAGCAGTAAAGATTGCGGAGTGAGTTGTGGTCCAGAATATGTTTCGCTTTGTTTAGAACTGAAATGCTTCTTGACAGTTTACTTTGTATATGTTTTATATGAGTCTTCCAGTTTATCTTATCATCTATTATCACCCCCAGAAACTTATTTTCATGTACCCTTTCAATATCTACCCCCTCGACTTGTAACTGTACCTGTATGTCTGTATTACAATAGCCAAATAACATGTATTTTGTTTTACTTAAGTTTAATGATAATTTGTTTCTGTCAAACCATATTTTCAATTTTCCCATTTCTATACTGATCCTCCTCAGTAAATCCTGCAAATCCCCCCCTGAACAAAAAATGCTTGTGTCATCTGCAAATAATACTAATTTTAATATTTTGGAAACATTGACAATATCATTTATATAAATTAGAAACAGTTTTGGACCCAATACTGACCCCTGTGGGACGCCACAAGCATTGTCCAAGCATGATGATGTATATTCCCCCAACTTCACAAACTGTTTTCTGTTACTTAAGTAGCTTCTCACCCAGTGCAACACCAACCCCCTAATCCCATACTGTTCAAGTTTACTGATTAATATGTCATGATTGATTGTATCAAAAGCCTTTTTAAGGTCTATAAATATTCCAACTGAATGTAATTTGTGGTCTATGGCGTTTGTAATCTCCTCAACTGATTCTATTAATGCAATCAATCAATCAATCAATCAATTTTTTTATATAGCGCCAAATCACAACAAACAGTTGCCCCAAGGCGCTTTATAT
The DNA here is from genome assembly GCF_902500255.1 of Thalassophryne amazonica. Classification (NCBI taxonomy): domain Eukaryota; kingdom Metazoa; phylum Chordata; class Actinopteri; order Batrachoidiformes; family Batrachoididae; genus Thalassophryne; species Thalassophryne amazonica. The sequence continues at coordinate 46,057,476 of NC_047112.1, read as the reverse complement.
TGTAAGGCAAGGCCATACAATAATTATGTAAAACCCCAACGGTCAAAACGACCCCCTGTGAGCAAGCACTTGGCTACAGTGGGAAGGAAAAACTCCCTTTTAACAGGAAGAAACCTCCAGCAGAACCAGGCTCAGGGAGGGGCAGTCTTCTGCTGGGACTGGTTGGGGCTGAGGGAGAGAACCAGGAAAAAGACATGCTGTGGAGGGGAGCAGAGATCGATCACTAATGATTAAATGCAGAGTGGTGCATACAGAGCAAAAAGAGAAAGAAACAGTGCATCATGGGAACCCCCCAGCAGTCTACGTCTATAGCAGCATAACTAAGGGATGGTTCAGGGTCACCTGATCCAGCCCTAACTATAAGCTTTAGCAAAAAGGAAAGTTTTAAGCCTAATCTTAAAAGTAGAGAGGGTGTCTGTCTCCCTGATCTGAATTGGGAGCTGGTTCCACAGGAGAGGAGCCTGAAAGCTGAAGGCTCTGCCTCCCATTCTACTCTTACAAACCCTAGGAACTACAAGTAAGCCTGCAGTCTGAGAGCGAAGCGCTCTATTGGGGTGATATGGTACTACGAGGTCCCTAAGATAAGATGGGACCTGATTATTCAAAACCTTATAAGTAAGAAGAAGAATTTTAAATTCTATTCTAGAATTAACAGGAAGCCAATGAAGAGAGGCCAATATGGGTGAGATATGCTCTCTCCTTCTAGTCCCCGTCAGTACTCTAGCTGCAGCATTTTGAATTAACTGAAGGCTTTTTAGGGAACTTTTAGGACAACCTGATAATAATGAATTACAATAGTCCAGCCTAGAGGAAATAAATGCATGAATTAGTTTTTCAGCATCACTCTGAGACAAGACCTTTCTGATTTTAGAGATATTGCGTAAATGCAAAAAAGCAGTCCTACATATTTGTTTAATATGCGCTTTGAATGACATATCCTGATCAAAAATGACTCCAAGATTTCTCACAGTATTACTAGAGGTCAGGGTAATGCCATCCAGAGTAAGGATCTGGTTAGACACCATGTTTCTAAGATTTGTGGGGCCAAGTACAATAACTTCAGTTTTATCTGAGTTTAAAAGCAGGAAATTAGAGGTCATCCATGTCTTTATGTCTGTAAGACAATCCTGCAGTTTAGCTAATTGGTGTGTGTCCTCTGGCTTCATGGATAGATAAAGCTGGGTATCATCTGCGTAACAATGAAAATTTAAGCAATACCGTCTAATAATACTGCCTAAGGGAAGCATGTATAAAGTGAATAAAATTGGTCCTAGCACAGAACCTTGTGGAACTCCATAATTAACTTTAGTCTGTGAAGAAGATTCCCCATTTACATGAACAAATTGTAATCTATTAGACAAATATGATTCAAACCACCGCAGCGCAGTGCCTTTAATACCTATGGCATGCTCTAATCTCTGTAATAAAATTTTATGGTCAACAGTATCAAAAGCAGCACTGAGGTCTAACAGAACAAGCACAGAGATAAGTCCACTGTCCGAGGCCATAAGAAGATCATTTGTAACCTTCACTAATGCTGTTTCTGTACTATGATGAATTCTAAAACCTGACTGAAACTCTTCAAATAGACCATTCCTCTGCAGATGATCAGTTAGCTGTTTTACAACTACCCTTTCAAGAATTTTTGAGAGAAAAGGAAGGTTGGAGATTGGCCTATAATTAGCTAAGATAGCTGGGTCAAGTGATGGCTTTTTAAGTAATGGTTTAATTACTGCCACCTTAAAAGCTTGTGGTACATAGCCAACTAACAAAGATAGATTGATCATATTTAAGATCGAAGCATTAAATAATGGTAGGGCTTCCTTGAGCAGCCTGGTAGGAATGGGGTCTAATAAACATGTTGATGGTTTGGATGAAGTAACTAATGAGAATAACTCAGACAGAACAATCGGAGAGAAAGAGTCTAACCAAATACCGGCATCACTGAAAGCAGCCAAAGATAACGATACGTCTTTGGGATGGTTATGAGTAATTTTTTCTCTAATAGTTAAAATTTTGTTAGCAAAGAAAGTCATGAAGTCATTACTAGTTAAAGTTAATGGAATACTCAGCTCAATAGAGCTCTGACTCTTTGTCAGCCTGGCTACAGTGCTGAAAAGAAACCTGGGGTTGTTCTTATTTTCTTCAATTAGTGATGAGTAGAAAGATGTCCTAGCTTTACGGAGGGCTTTTTTATAGAGCAACAGACTCTTTTTCCAGGCTAAGTGAAGATCTTCTAAATTAGTGAGACGCCATTTCCTCTCCAACTTACGGGTTATCTGCTTTAAGCTACGAGTTTGTGAGTTATACCACGGAGTCAGACACTTCTGATTTAAAGCTCTCTTTTTCAGAGGAGCTACAGCATCCAAAGTTGTCTTCAATGAGGATGTAAAACTATTGACGAGATACTCTATCTCCCTTACAGAGTTTAGGTAGCTACTCTGCACTGTGTTGGTATATGGCATTAGAGAACATAAAGAAGGAATCATATCCTTAAACCTAGTTACAGCGCTTTCTGAAAGACTTCTAGTGTAATGAAACTTATTCCCCACTGCTGGGTAGTCCATCAGAGTAAATGTAAATGTTATTAAGAAATGATCAGACAGAAGGGAGTTTTCAGGGAATACTGTTAAGTCTTCTATTTCCATACCATAAGTCAGAACAAGATCTAACATATGATTAAAGTGGTGGGTGGACTCATTTACTTTTTGAGCAAAGCCAATAGAGTCTAATAATAGATTAAATGCAGTGTTGAGGCTGTCATTCTCAGCATCTGTGTGGATGTTAAAATCGCCCACTATAATTATCTTATCTGAGCTAAGCACTAAGTCAGACAAAAGGTCTGAAAATTCACAGAGAAACTCACAGTAACGACCAGGTGGACGATAGATAATAACAAATAAAACTGGTTTTTGGGACTTCCAATTTGGATGGACAAGACTAAGAGACAAGCTTTCAAATGAATTAAAGCTCTGTCTGGGTTTTGGATTAATTAATAAGCTGGAATGGAAGATTGCTGCTAATCCTCCACCCCGGCCCGTGCTACGAGCATTCTGACAGTTAGTGCAAGTGATGTTGAACTATGTGCTCTGAATCCATATCGACTATCAGTAAGTAATTTATGTTTATTTATGAATTTGTCTAATCTATTATTGAATAACTTTTCTAATAATTTGGAAAATTGTGGAAGCAAAGAAACAGGTCTATAATTTGTGAAGTGGTGTCTATCCCCAGTCTTATACAGCGGCACAACCTTAGCTATTTTCATTTGATTGGGAAATTTACCGGTTTCAATCAATCAATCAACTTTTTTCTTATATAGCGCCAAATCACAACAAACAGCTGCCCCAAGGTGCTCCACATTGCAAGGCAAGGCCATACAACAATTTTGAAAAAAAAAACAAAAAAAAAACAACAAAAAAAAAAAACGGTCAAACCCCAACGGTCAAAAAGACCCCCTATGAGCAAGCACCCGGCCACAGCGGGAAGGAAAAACCCCCTTCCAACAGGAAGAAACCTCCAGCAGAACCAGACCCAGGGAGGGGCAATCCTCCGCTGAGACTGGTTGGGGCCGAGGGAAAGAACCAGGAAAAAGAGATCGATCACTAATGATTAAATGCAGAGTGATGCATACGGAGCAAAAAGAGAAAGAAACAGTGCATCATGGGAACCCCCCCACAGTCTATGTCTAAAGCAACATAACCAAGGGATGGTCCAGGGTCACCCGATCCAGCCCTAACTATAAACCTTAGCGAAAAGGAAAGTTTTAAGCCTAATCTTAAAAGTAGAGAGGGTATCTGTCTCCCTGATCTGAATTGGGAGCTGGTTCCACAGGAGAGGAGCCTGAAAGCTGAAGGCTCTGCCTCCCATTCTACTCTTACAAACCCTAGGAACTACAAGTAAGCCCGCAGTCTGAGAGCGAAGCGCTCTAATGGGGTAATATGGTACTACGAGGTCCCTAAGATAAGATGGGACCTGATTATTCAAAACCTTATAAGTAAGAAGAAGAATTTTAAATTCTATTCTAGCATTAACAGGAAGCCAATGAAGGGAGGCCAACACGGGTGAGATATGCTCTCTCCTGCTAGTCCCCGTCAGTACTCTAGCTGCAGCATTCTGAACCAACTGAAGGCTTTTTAGGGAACTTTTAGGACAACCTGATAATAATGAATTACAATAGTCCAGCCTAGAGGAAATAAATGCATGAATTAGTTTTTCAGCATCACTCTGAGACAAGACCTTTCTGATTTTAGAGATATTGCGTAAATGCAAAAAGGCAGTCCTACATATTTGTTTAATATGCGCTTTGAATGACATATCCTGATCAAAAATAACTCCAAGATTTCTCACAGTATTACTAGAGGTCAGGGAAATGCCATCCAGAGTAACGATCTGGTTAGACACCATGTTTCTAAGATTTGTGGGGCCAAGTACAATAACTTCAGTTTTATCTGAGTTTAAAAGCAGGAAATTAGAGGTCATCCATGTCTTTATGTCTGTAAGACAATCCTGCAGTTTAGCTAATTGGTGTGTATCCTCTGGCTTCATGGATAGATAAAGCTGGGTATCATCTGCGTAACAATGAAAATTAAAGCAATACCGTCTAATAATACTGCCCAAGGGAAGCATGTATAAAGTGAATAAAATTGGTCCTAGCACAGAACCTTGTGGAACTCCATAGTTAACTTTAGTCTGTGAAGAAGATTCCCCATTTACATGAACAAACTGTAATCTATTAGACAAATATGATTCAAACCACCGCAGCGCAATGCCTTTAATACCTATGACATGCTCTAATCTCTGTAATAAAATTTTATGGTCAACAGTATCAAAAGCAGCACTGAGGTCCAACAGAACAAGCACAGAGATAAGTCCACTGTCCGAAGCCATAAGAAGATCATTTGTAACCTTCACTAATGCTGTTTCTGTACTATGATGAATTCTAAAACCTGACTGAAACTCTTCAAATAGACCATTCCTCTGCAGGTGATCAGTTAGCTGTTTTACAACTACCCTCTCAAGAATCTTTGAGAGAAAAGGAAGGTTGGAGATTGGCCTATAATTAGCTAAGATAGCTGGGTCAAGTGATGGCTTTTAAGTAATGGTTTAATTACTGCCACCTTAAAGGCCTGTGGTACATAACCAACTAACAAAGATAGATTGATCATATTTAAGATTGAAGCATTAAATAATGGTAGGACTTCCTTGAGCAGCCTGGCAGGAATGGGGTCTAATAAGCATGTTGATGGTTTGGATGAAGTAACTAATGAAAATAACTCAGACAGAACAATCGGAGAGAAAGAGTCTAACCAAATACCGGCATCACTGAAAGCAGCCAAAGATAACGATACATCTTTGGGATGGTTATGAGTAATTTTTTCTCTAATAGTCAAAATTTTGTTAGCAAAGAAAGTCATGAAGTCATTACTAGTTAAAGTTAATGGAATACTCAGCTCAATAGAGCTCTGACTCTTTGTCAGCCTGGCTACAGTGCTGAAAAGAAACCTGGGGTTGTTCTTATTTTCTTCAATTAGTGATGAGTAGAAAGATGTCCTAGCTTCAGGTTTGAAATGTTAAGTTACAGATGTATGTTAATGGTTCTACAATCCATTCAATGACCTGTTTTACCACCACCATATCAATTTCATTTTCATTTCATCAACGTAGCACGAACGTCGTGCACACTTTTGAATGTCGGAGAGAAATTTAACAGCAGCAGGCAGTTCAAGTAAAATGTGGGATGGTCTCACTATTTCCAACCACAGGAAGGAAATATTGAGCTCTGTTGATCTCTAACCAGGGCCAGCCCATCCTATAGGTAGTATAGGCAATTGCTAAGGGTGGTGTCCATCCAGAGGGCGCCAGAAATGAGGGAAAATATAAAGTCAACTTTCAATATTCTGATACTAAAACTATACTATTTATCTTTTAATATATAATAAATATAAGCCAATATTGATTTAACTGCATAGCAAAGCCTATAAAATAATAATGACGATAATAGTTTCCTCTTCGCCCCCACTCTAAAATGTCTGATGAGCCCTTCCAGGTCGTTACGTCACTGTGGCATAACAGCAATGTCAAAATGGCCTAAACTGTCTGGTGTCAGGTCACAATTTACGTGATTTAACAACAATGTCAAAACGGCCCAAATTGTCTGGTGCTCAGAGGAGGAAAAATGAAAAGAAGAGAGGTGGAAAAATGGGACCTAGACAGAGATACAGTAAAAATAAGATGAATTATTTTTTCTGTTGCATTGCATCAGGTAGCTAGCGGTGTTAATGTGCCTATATCCATGGTTTGCTAATTACTAATGCATTTTGAGGTGAAGTTCACTTAAAAAGACCTACCCAACATAAACTGTTTTGTTGGGGTGGGAATAGTTGGTAGAGTCTTTGAGTGGAGTTTCTCCTCTTCATTTTGACATGCACTGATCGTCAGTGTCAGCAGCTGTTTACATTATTAGTGAAATGTCATGTCATTAAGCAAAGCTAAAGTTTTCCCTGCTTGTAACAGCTAAAAATTCTATAACATAGTTGTAAACTTATTTATTTATTTGTGTTACAGTTCATCTTGTCTGAGTTTATAGTTTTACTCTTTACCCACATCATTAAGCCCCTCAAATCTTGTGGGGTGACGGTGCCTCCACGAGGCAGTGTCTATATATTGCAAGACAGGCACCTAATGGTTTCACATACTCCTCTTTTCAGTTGTTCTTTTAAGGAGGTGGTTTTTAGGTTTCTAGTTGCAAGGTTTCTAATTTCTTCTACTTGTTCTTAACGGTTTGTCATTGACTTGTTTGACATTTTATTTTCTAAAAACACCAGATTGGGAATCTGGGATAACAGCTTGGGACTCCGGCGAAGGTGGTCGCATCTCCTCCTCCCTCCTTTCCTTCTTTTGTCTCTGTCTCTGTCTCCAACCTTCAAATTCCTGACAGACTGTGAATTCTTCGAATTGCATTTAGAATAACCATGGAATTGATCAGCCAATCTCTCAACCCTACTGACACTATCTTCTCAACAAGGAAATCTGGGCTAGGGACCCTGCGTGCCCAGAAGAAACCATCTCAGGGTTGCTGCATGGCCTTCACCCACTTGCCTCAATTCGGATAACAGACTTCTTCAAAATTAGTGCACATAAACAATGTCAACTGTGTATGTGTTGCCTTTAATTCTGATGTGTGCCATTATTATGGTAAACAAGTAATAAGTGTGGACTAATTGCTGTCTGAGGTAACTGGAGTGTAAACATAATTTCTCCACTGTGAGATCAATAAAGTATATATTTAACCTATCCCGCAGGCTATGTTCTCCACAACTGGAAGGAGTGGCGTGTGGCGTGCTTGGTACCACTCTCCATGGAAGATGTCGAGGATTTATTTTTATTTGTCTTTATGGTAGTTGGGCTTCTGCTGTCAGGATTATGCACTGCCCTGATCTACCGGAAAATTGGCAAGATGGCTGCCATCAAAACCATAACCCCATGTCTGTCCATCATGATTATGGAGGTTGGCAAAGCTGTACAGTTTCAGACTGCGTTGACTCTTGAACTGAAATGCAAGTTGGAATGCATCTTGGAGCAGCTGTCTGCCCTGCAAAACCATTGATGTTGGAGACCAGTGAATATTCATTTATACAATTGGACATTTAATAGAAGTCGCATTTGGCTCTGTGCTTCTCTATCTAACCCAAACACGGTAACCTTATCAGTTTCCGTAGGTCAAAATGCCCTGCTTGTTTTTCCTCCAGAAGATTTCAACGGCCCTGGTGATGCACATCGCTCCCTTTCTCATCTGCCCTCCCCCACAGACTCTACGCACACACAGACAGGACTGATATGAACCACCTGCACACAAGGATGCACACTCCCCCCACCCTTCCTTGTGTTTCTGTCACCACCCCCACCCCGACCTCTGCACTTCCCACGCCCTTTCCCCACTGGGAGGCCATACCGCACGGCTGCCGCAACCTCCCACTTCCACCCCCCAAGCTCGGTTGCGTGGCATGAAGCTGCTGCAGCCCATACTCACATTGCCTCAATTCGGATGACGGACTGTTTCAAAGTTTAGCGTACATAAACAATCAAATGTTATATGTGCGGTTGTTTTAATTCTGATGTGTGCCATCATTCAACTAGTAATAATTGTGGATTAACTGCTGTATTTTTGTCTGAGGTAATTGGGTGATAGGAATTTCCCTTTTAGGGATCAATAAAGTTGTTTGAATCTGAATCTTGAATTGAAGATTGATTTAGTTTCTTGTGAGTGTATGTAAATGTGGAATTTACTGTAAGTGGGTCGGGGGGAGCACCATTAAAAATCTTGGTTAGGGCCGGTGTCCTGATGAGATGAGCTACCCGTTGAGAGGCATTCCACCACGCAACTGCACCTGCGCAGTTCTCTCTACCCCGGACTTTAACACCTCCTTCCCCCGTCGAGTTTAGCGGTGGAGCCCATCTCGACAGTACACAGTCACCTATCGAGATGAGCATTCACTACTGGGCACAACGCTTCTTTGGACAGTGTGATACAACAAGAACAGCAATGGAAAGTCAACTAAGTCTATTATCTTTTACAAATTTTTAGCATCATAAATAAATAATGTGCAGTTTCCAAACATTTAATTACATTGCACATTTACCTCACCTATGATCATGCGTTCAGTGTCCACAAGAAGCAGTTTGCTTGCTTTTTGTGCCTCATACAATAAACATATTTACAACAGATTGTCTGTTCAGTGGCCAGAAGAAGCGGTTTATGCATGTTTTGTGCCTTGTACAATAACATTGTTTACCTTGTCAGTATTTGCTCATTAACACTGTTTGCATTTTAAATAAATAATGTACCAATTAAATTAATTGTACATTATTTGCATGAAGTGGTAGCACCCCGTTTCAAAAATAAATTTGATTTATAGACCAGTATGACATATATTTTTTCATCTTCATGACTAATTTTTGGACAGATGCAACTAATACTTAGGCTAAACACAACCCAATCCCATGCCAGCTCGTGATGGCATGACGAAAAGCAAATTAATCTATGGTTTGTGATGCCGTCATGAAAATGTGGCACTTTTCGTGACAGGCGCATGAAATGGGGGGTGGGGAGTTATGGTTAGGGGACGGGAAACCTGTTATGGTTATGGTTAGAGTTGGGAGAAGGGGGAGGATAGTAAATAGTAAAATAAAAAAAAAAGTGTCACGAAATTGGGGCACTTTTCGTGATGGGGCACTTAAAAAAACATGAGACTGGGCTGGCTAAACCCAGAATAGCTTAGCGTGTTAACGACAGCATTAACTATAGATTATAGAGTAAAACATAGCAGGGGTGGTGACCAAGTAGTTAGTGCGCTTGCTTTCAGTGTGGAAGTTTCCCGGATCAAAACCCCACCCTAACCACATTTCTCTATGTAATGTGGAGTTGTGTCAGGAAGGGTATCAGGCGTAAAACTTGCCAAATCAACATGCAGATCCACCTTGGGTCTGCTGTGGTGACCCTGAATAAAAACAAGGAAGCAGCCAAAGAGACTTAAGCCCCTTTCACATTGGTGTGGGCGTAGAACTGCTCAACTCAGCGTATTGTCTACGCTGAGTTGAGCAGTTCTACGCCCACTTTTAGCAGCTCTACATCGAGTTTTTGCTCCCTACGCAGGAGTATGTTGAGGGCTACGCACATAGGATGGAAGAAATTAAACATGTTTAATTTTCTTCGGTGTAGAGCGCCAGATACAGTTTTAAGCAGGTCTGCGCAGCACAGCATTACTGCATGCAAGTCTGTGCAACATGGCACTCCTTTATAGAACCAAAACCTGAGTGCGTGAATCCAGAGTGAATCAGGTGAAAACATGATCACACAGCCCACAGCACTTGTGTGTGATCAGAACAGGGAATCGAACCTCAACTCAGAAATCCAGAAACAGCAGGTCGGTCGCTCGCTCACTCCCTCTCTCGCACGCACTCTCCGTCACTCTCACTCTGTCTCTCTCTCTGTGTCTGGTCAAACCTGTGACTTTAAAATAAAAGTGCACTCGCTGCATGTCAGTGTGCTCATCAAACGTCCTGATCGATCAGGTCTGATCAAACCTGAAAAGAGCTGTCTCTTTAAAATAAATGTGCACTTTCTGCATGTCGGTACACTCATAAAACGCCCTGATTGATCAGGTCTGATCAAATCAGCGGACCTGATCGGAGCAACTGGAGGTTGAAAAGTTTAACAAGTCACAGCGTTTTGTTCAGGGCAGCCTTTACCGCAGCCAGACTCAGCAGCATCTGGACACAATGAAAGTGATCCACAAAGACAAAAAAAAAGTAACAATAATGTTAAATGACTCTGTTTTTGAGCCGCACCTCACCTGCAGTAGAACTGGTTTAATAGCAGCATGGTACACGCGACTGTGTGAACACATTAAAAAGCGAACACACGCAGCTGCAAGGATGAAACGAACACTGAAAAAGGCTGAGTACGCGCGCATTTCGGGCGTATTTAAATGAAACACAACGCCGCAATGAGCAGCTCTATGAATACACCAATGTGAAAGGGGCTTTACAGTGAGTATTTGAACACCCTGCAATTTTGCAAGTTCTCTCACTTAGAAATCATGGAGGGGTCTGAAATTTTCATCTTAGGTGCATGTCCACTGTGAGAGATAATCTAAAAAAAAAAAAAAAAAAAAATCAGGAAATCACAATGTATGATTTTTTGAATAATTTATTTGTATGTTACTGCTGCAAATAAGTATTTCAACACCTGTGAAAATCAATGTTAATATTTGGTACAGTAGCCTTTGTTTGCAATTACAGATGTCAAACGTTTCCTGTAGTTTTTCACCAGGTTTGCACACACTGCAGCAGGGATTTTGGTCCACTCCTCCATACAAATCTTCTCCAAATCCTTCAGGTTTGGAGTTTCAGCTCCTTCCAAAGATTTTCTATTGAGTTCAGGTCTGGAGACTGGCCAGGCCACTCCAGGACCTTGAAATGCTTCTTACGGAGCCCCTGCTTAGTTGCCCTGGCTGTGTGTTTGGGGTCATTGTCATGCTGGAAGACCCAGCCATGACCCATCTTCAATGCTCTTACTGAGGGAAGGAGGTTGTTTGCCAAAACCTCACAATACATGACCCCATCCATCCTCCCTTCAATACGGTGCAGTCGTCCTGTCCCCTTTGCTGAAGAGCACCCTCAGAGTATGATGTTTCCACCCCCATGCTTCACGGTTGGGATGGTTTTCTTGGGGTTGTTCTCATCCTCTAAACATGGTAAGTGGAGTTGATTCCAAAAAGCTCTATTCTGGTCTCATCTGACCACATGACCTTCTCCCATGCCTCCTCTGGATCATCCAGATGGTCACTGGTGAACTTCAAACGCGCCTGGACATGTGCTGGCTTGAGCAGGGGGACCTTGCTGCCCTGCAGGATTTTAAACCATGACAGCATCATGTGTTACTAATGTAATTTTTGTGACTGTGGTCCCAGCTCTCTTCAGGTCATTGACTGTGTAGTTCTGAGCTTTCTCAGAATCATCCTTACCCCACAGAGTGAGATCTTGCATGGAAGCCCAGACCGAGGGAGATTGACAGTCATCTTGTGTTTTCTCCACTTTCTAATAAATAATCATAACAGTTGTTGTCTTCTACCAAGCTGCTTGCCTGTTGTCCTGTAGTCCATCCCAGCCTTGTGCAGGTCTACAGTTTTGTCCCCGGTGTCCTTAGACAGCTCTTTGGTCTTGGCTATGGTGGACAGGTTGGAGTGTCATTGATTGAGTGTGTGAACAGGTGTCTTTTATACAGTTAACAAGTTCAAACAGGTGCAATTAATACAGGTAAAGAGTGCAGAATAAGAGGGCTTCTTAAAGAAAAATTAACAGGTTTGTGTGGTAGGTGTTCAAATACTTATTTGCAGCAGTAACATACAAGTAAATTATTAAAAAAATCGTACATTGTGATTTCCGGATTTTTTTTTTTTTTAGATTATGTCTCTCACAGTGGACATGCACCTAAGATGAAAATTTCAGACCCCTCCATGATTTCTAAGTGGGAGAACTTGCAAAATCGCAGGGTGCTGGCTGTCTGAGTGGTGTCGAGTGGTGTCCAAAAAATGAGGTGGGCTTCATAGATATTTGGCAAAGCTTCTGGGGAAAACCTGGTCTTGTTAGGAGAGACGGCATCCATCCCACTTTGGATGGAGCAGCTCTCATTTCTAGAAATCTGACCAATTTTCTTAAATCCTCCAAACCGTGACTATCCAGGGTTGGGACCAGGAAGCAGAGTTGTAGTCTTACACACCTCTCTGCAGCTTCTCTCCCCCTGCCATCCCCTCATTACCCCATCCCTGTAGAGACGGTGCCTGCTCCCAGACCACCAATAACCAGCAAAAATCTATTTAAGCATAAAAATTCAAAAAGAAAAAAAAATATAGCACCTTCAACTCCACCACAGACTAAAACAGTTAAATGTGGTCTATTAAACATTAGATCTCTCTCTTCTAAGTCCCTGTTAGTAAATGATATAATAATTGATCAACATATTGATTTATTCTGCCTTACAGAAACCTGGTTACAGCAGGATGAATATGTTAGTTTAAATGAGTCAACATCCCCGAGTCACACTAACTGCCAGAACGCTCGTAGCACGGGCCGAGGCGGAGGATTAGCAGCAATCTTCCACTCCAGTTTATAATTAATCAAAAACCCAGACAGAGCTTTAATTCATTTGAAAACTTGACTCTTTGTCTTGTCCATCCAAATTGGAAGTCCCAAAAACCAGTTTTATTTGTTGTTATCTATCGTCCACCTGGTCGTTACTGTGAGTTTCTCTGTGAATTTTCGGACCTTTTGTCTGACTTAGTGCTTAGCTCAGATAAGATAATTATAGTGGGCAATTTTAACATCCACACAGATGCTGAGAATGACAGCCTCAACACTGCATTTAATTTATTGTTAGACTCGATTGGCTTTGCTCAAAATGTAAATGAGTCCACCCACCACTTTAATCATATCTTAGATCTTGTTCTGACTTATGGTATGGAAATTGAAGACTTAACAGTATTCCCTGAAAACCCCCTTCTGTCTGATAATTTCTTAATAACATTTACATTTACTCTGATGGACTACCCAGCAGTGGGGAATAAGTTTCATTACAGTAGAAGTCTTTCAGAAAGCGCTGTAACTAGGTTTAAGGATATGATTCCTTCTTTATGTTCTCCAATGCCATATACCAACACAGTGCAGAGTAGCTACCTAAACTCTGTGAGTGAGATAGATTATCTCGTCAATAGTTTTACATCGTCATTGAAGACAACTTTGGATGTGGTAGCTCCTCTGAAAAAGAGAGCCTTAAATCAGAAGTGCCTGACTCCGTGGTATAACTCACAAACTCGCAGCTTAAAGCAGATAACCCGTAAGTTGGAGAGGAAATGGCATCTCACTAATTTAGAGAATCTTCACTTAGCCTGGAAAAAGAGTCTGTTGCTCTATAAAAAAGCCCTCCATAAAGCTAGGACATCTTACTACTCATCACTAATTGAAGAAAATAAGAACAACCCCAGGTTTCTTTTCAGCACTGTAGCCAGGCTGACAAAGAGTCAGAGCTCTATTGAGCCGAGTATTCCTTTAACTTTAACTAGTAATGACTTCATGACTTTCTTTGCTAATAAAATTTTAACTATTAGAGAAAAAATTACTCATAACCATCCCAAAGACATATCGTTATCTTTGGGTGCTTTCAGTGACGCCGGTATTTGGTTAGACTCTTTCTCTCCGATTGTTCTGTCTGAGTTATTTTCATTAGTTACTTCCTCCAAACCATCAACATGTCTATTAGACCCCATTCCTACCAGGCTGCTCAAGGAAGCCCTACCATTAATTAATGCATCACTTGACCCAGCTATCTTAGCTAATTATAGGCCAATCTCCAACCTTCCTTTTCTCTCAAAAATTCTTGAAAGGGTAGTTGTAAAACAGCTAACTGATCATCTGCAGAGGAATGGTCTATTTGAAGAGTTTCAGTCAGGTTTTAGAATTCATCATAGTACAGAAACAGCATTAGTGAAGGTTACAAATGATCTTCTTATGGCCTCAGACAGTGGACTCATCTCTGTGCTTGTTCTGTTAGACCTCAGTGCTGCTTTTGATACTGTTGACCATAAAATTTTATTACAGAGATTAGAGCATGCCATAGGTATTAAAGGCACTGCACTGCGGTGGTTTGAATCATATTTATCTAATAGATTACAATTTGTTCATGTAAATGGGGAATCTTCTTCACAGACTAAGGTTAATTATGGAGTTATGCTGCTTTAGACTTAGACTGCTGGGTGGTTCCCATGATGCACTGAGTGTTTCTTTCTCTTTTTGATCTGTATGCACCACTCTGCATTTAATCATTAGTGATTGATCTCTGCTCTCTTCCACAGCATGTCTTTTTCCTGGTTCTCTCCCTCAGCCCCAACCAGTCCCAGCAGAAGACTGCCCCTCCCTGAGCCTGGTTCTGCTGGAGGTTTCTTCCTGTTAAAAGGGAGTTTTTCCTTCCCACTGTAGCCAAGTGCTTGCTCACAGGGGGTCGTTTTGACCGTTAGGGTTTTTCCGTAATTATTGTATGGCTTTGCCTTACAATATAAAGTGCCTTGGGGCAACTGTTTGTTGTGATTTGGCGCTATATAAATAAAATTGATTTGATTAGATATATATATATATATATATATACTCATTCAGTCTTACATGGAACGTTATTAACTAATATTTTTAATGGATTTGGGAAAGATAATTTTAAAGGTGGAACCCAAAAACGGCAAATGTTAAAATATTGATGTTGCTTAGACCAACCAACTGAAAAAAATACTTGGCTTGAAAAAAGTGGAGAAATTAAAACAATCTTCAATGCAGGTCTTATCAGCGAGCTAAATACATAAATAAATAAATAAAAATAAGAACAATAAATAAATTGAAATCTTTTGGACAGTTTCCCAAACAACCATCCAGATACACAGATGTACTGTTTCCCCTCCTGACACTGGGTTAATAGATGCTGTGGTTTCTGTGAATATCTGGGTGGGACTGATGTCATTGTGCACTGAACAGAACCCTGAACAGGTCTCGTATAAGTGGATTGTTCCTGACAGGCCAGCAGCAGCCATTTCTCTCTGATTCACATGTAGACCAATTCCCCCCAAAAATTGAAGAATTAAAACAAAAATAAAATTTCCCATCCAATGAGATATGTAACTCCTCCAAAAGTAAGGCTTATAAGCAAATTTAAAACATTTAAAGGAAAATTCATGTGCCTACTACTATCTACAGTAAGAACACAGATAACTCATCTCAAATTCACCAGCTGTTCCTGGACAGACCAAAGCAAACAGAATAATTATTGAATAAATAAATAAACAGACATCTTCTATTATGTGAGGGGCGTAAGTCGATTCCTGTGCAGTGCATCAACAGTTTCTCATGGGTGCTGTGAAAACCAGGGGCACAGTATGACTGGATCAGTCACAGGAGGTGAGAAACTGACGCTGAAAAAAAAGGTCTGCTTGAGGTTTCTTCCTGTAATCAAAAAAAAAAAAATGCTGCAGGAGTTGTTACTTTCTTGTGCAGTATTCCAGTTAGCTTTCAAACTTAACCTGCACTAGAAACCAAACAATGTGTAGAGGGACAACTACTGATTCCTCTGTTTTTGTTTTCCTTCATTCAGCCACACCGGAATAAGATGTAAAGATGAAGCTTTTTTCAGGCATCAGTATCTTTTTTCACCACATTTGCACTAAATTAGAGCTGCATACATGCAGTCACCTCCAGAACGAAGAAGGAGAGCTGACTGTTTTGTGTGTGTGCCAGCTCTGAGCGCTTTTAAGTTGAAAATCCCTAAACTATTATTTTATTTTTTTCTGATTTGTCACTCAAACTCCATCACAATAAGAGACAAATAAATAAATAAATAATTGTGATAGCAGATTGTACAGACCCTTAGTCCTTTGCTGAGGGTGAGTACTTTTTACAAAGTGGCTATCTGTACATAGCCATATCAACAATATAAATTTCTGTTTTTTATGTAGCATAGCTGTGTTATGCTGTGTTCACACCGGGCGCGACGCGAGCGACAGCAGCGACAGGTTGCCATGTAATCCCTATATAAGGACGCGTTTTGGTGCCAAGTCACACAGCGCGACGCGATGGACGCGAATGAAGCGATTTTGAGCTATTGGTGCGTTTGTGGCGCGATATTGCGTCGCATCATGTCGCGTTGCCCTCCTCCCCAAGTTGAAAAATCTGAACTTTTTCGTCTTGTCGCGCCGCGAATGACCAATCAGGGACTGAATATGTAGTGACGTGGAGATGTCTGGAGTTTGACTGAAGATGTGAACATGTCCTATATCTGGTAGCAGCCTATGAGCAGGACTTATGTCTCTTTTGTCCTTTATTTCACAATTATGACAGAGTTTTTGGAGCGAGCAGCAGCCCCACAGCAGGGGGAGCGGACTTTCTTTTTCTTTTTATTTTACGTGCGTGCACGAGCGAATCGTCCATGGAGATTATTTTACTTATTAACTACACAGATGTATAATAAAACAAATGGTGACTGGTTTCTAAACACAATTATGACAGAGTTTTTGGAGTGAGCAGCAGCCCCACAGGAGGGGGAGTGGAGTTTCTTTCTATTTTTTTACGTGCGTGTGTGAGCGAATCGTCTGTGGAGAATATTTTATAAATTAACTACACAGATGTATAATAAAACAAATGGTGACTGGTTTCTAAACACAAGTATCCTACAGCTAGCCAGGCCCCTGTAGTCGGTGCGGACCAAGGTAGCTTAGCCGCCGTTAGTTCCCCTCCGGCAGATCCCGAGCAGCCGGGAAAGCAGGCCGACTGGGTGACTGTGAGGAGGAAGCGTAGTTCTAAACAGAAGCCCCGTGTACACCGCCAACCCGTTCACATTTCTAACCGTTTTTCTCCACTCGGCGACACACCCGCCGAGGAACAAACTCTGGTTATTGGCGACTCTGTTTTGAGAAATGTGAAGTTAGCGACACCAGCAACCAGTCAATTGTCTTCCGGGGGCCAGAGCAGGTGACATTGAAGGAAATTTGAAACTGCTGGCTAAGGCTAAGCGTAAATTTGGTAAGACTGTAATTCAGGTCGGCAGTAATGACACCCGGTTACGCCAATCGGAGGTCACTAAAATTAACATTGAATCGGTGTGTAACTTTGCAAAAACAATGTCGGACTCTGTAGTTTTCTCTGGGCCCCTCCCCAATCGGACCGGGAGTGACATGTTTAGCCGCATGTTCTCCCTGAATTGCTGGCTGTCTGAGTGGTGTCCAAAAAATGAGGTGGGCTTCATAGATAATTGGCAAAGCTTCTGGTGAAAACCTGGTCTTGTTAGGAGAGATGGCATCCATCCCACTTTGGATGGAGCAGCTCTCATTTCTAGAAATCTGGCCAATTTTCTTAAATCCTCCAAACCGTGACTATCCAGGGTTGGGACCAGGAAGCAGAGTTGTAGTCTTACACACCTCTCTGCAGCTTCTCTCCCCCTGCCATCCCCTCATTACCCCATCCCCGTAGAGACGGTGCCTGCTCCCAGACCACCAATAACCAGCAAAAATCTATTTAAGCATAAAAATTCAAAAAGAAAAAATAATATAGCACCTTCAACTCCACCACAGACTAAAACAGTTAAATGTGGTCTATTAAACATTAGATCTCTCTCTTCTAAGTCCCTGTTAGTAAATGATATAATAATTGATCAACATATTGATTTATTCTGCCTTACAGAAACCTGGTTACAGCAGGATGAATATGTTAGTTTAAATGAGTCAACACCCCCGAGTCACACTAACTGCCAGAACGCTCGTAGCACGGGCCGAGGCGGAGGATTAGCAGCAATCTTCCACTCCAGCTTATAATTAATCAAAAACCCAGACAGAGCTTTAATTAATTTGAAAACTTGACTCTTAGTCTTGTCCATCCAAATTGGAAGTCCCAAAAACCAGTTTTATTTGTTGTTATCTATCATCCACCTGGTCGTTACTGTGAGTTTCTCTGTGAATTTTCGGACCTTTTGTCTGACTTAGTGCTTAGCTCAGATAAGATAATTATAGTGGGTGATTTTAACATCCACACAGATGCTGAGAATGACAGCCTCAACACTGCATTTAATCTATTGTTAGACTCATAACCATCCCAAAGACATATTGTTATCTTTGGGTGCTTTCAGTGACGCCGGTATTTGGTTAGACTCTTTCTCTCCGATTGTTCTGTCTGAGTTATTTTCATTAGTTACTTCCTCCAAACCATCAACATGTCTATTAGACCCCATTCCTACCAGGCTGCTCAAGGAAGCCCTACCATTAATTAATGCTTCGATCTTAAATATGATCAATCTATCTTTATTAGTTGGCTATGTACCACAGGCTTTTAAGGTGGCAGTAATTAAACCATTACTTAAAAAGCCATCACTTGACCCAGCTATCTTAGCTAATTATAGGCCAATCTCCAACCTTCCTTTTCTCTCAAAATTCTTGAAAGGGTAGTTGTAAAACAGCTAACTGATCATCTGCAGAGGAATGGTCTATTTGAAGAGTTTCAGTCAGGTTTTAGAATTCATCATAGTACAGAAACAGCATTAGTGAAGGTTACAAATGATCTTCTTATGGCCTCAGACAGTGGACTCATCTCTGTGCTTGTTCTGTTAGACCTCAGTGCTGCTTTTGATACTGTTGACCATAAAATTTTATTACAGAGATTAGAGCATGCCATAGGTATTAAAGGCACTGCACTGCGGTGGTTTGAATCATATTTATCTAATAGATTACAATTTGTTCATGTAAATGGGGAATCTTCTTCACAGACTAAGGTTAATTATGGAGTTCCACAAGGTTCTGTGCTAGGACCAATTTTATTCACTTTATACATGTTTCCCTTAGGCAGTATTATTAGACAGCATTGCTTAAATTTTCATTGTTACGCAGATGATACCCAGCTTTATCTATCCATGAAGCCAGAGGACACACACCAATTAGCTAAACTGCAGGATTGTCTTACAGACATAAAGACATGGATGACCTCTAATTTCCTGCTTTTAAACTCAGATAAAACTGAAGTTATTGTACTTGGCCCCACAAATCTTAGAAACATGGTGTCTAACCAGATCCTTACTCTGGATGGCATTACCCTGACCTCTAGTAATACTGTGAGAAATCTTGGAGTCATTTTTGATCAGGATATGTCATTCAAAGCGCATATTAAACAAATATGTAGGACTGCTTTTTTGCATTTGCGCAATATCTCTAAAATTAGAAAGGTCTTGTCTCAGAGTGATGCTGAAAAACTAATTCATGCATTTATTTCCTCTAGGTTGGACTATTTTATTTCATTATTATCAGGTTGTCCTAAAAATTCCCTGAAAAGCCTTCAGTTAATTCAAAATGCTGCAGCTACAGTACTGACAGGGACTAGAAGGAGAGAGCATATCTCACCCATATTGGCCTCTCTTCATTGGCTTCCTGTTAATTCTACAATAGAATTAAAAATTCTTCTTCTTACTTATAAGGTTTTGAATAATCAGGTCCCATCTTATCTTAGGGACCTCATAGTACCATATCACCCCAATAGAGCGCTTCGCTCTCAGACTGCGGGCTTACTTGTAGTTCCTAGGGTTTTTAAGAGTAGAATGGGAGGCAGAGCCTTCAGCTTTCAGGCTCCTCTCCTGTGGAACCAGCTCCCAATTCGGATCAGGAAGACAGACACCCTCTCTACTTTTAAGATTAGGCTTAAAACTTTCCTTTTTGCTAAAGCTTATAGTTAGGGCTGGATCAGGTGACCCTGAACCATCCCTTAGTTATGCTGCTATAGACTTAGACTGCTGGGGGGTTCCCATGATGCACTGTGTGTTTCTTCTCTTTTTGCTCTGTATGCACCACTCTGCATTTAATCATTAGTGATCGATCTCTGCTCCCCTCCACAGCATGTCTTTTTCCTGATTCTCTCCCTCAGCCCCAACCAGTCCCAGCAGAAGACTGCCCCTCCCTGAGCCTGGTTCTGCTGGAGGTTTCTTCCTGTTAAAAGGGAGTTTTTCCTTCCCACTGTCGCCAAGTGCTTGCTCACAGGGGGTTGTTTTGACCGTTGGGGTTTTTCCGTAATTATTGTATGGCTTTGCCTTGCAATATAAAGCGCCTTGGGGCAACTGTTTGTTGTGACTTGGCACTATATAAACAAAAATTGATTTGATATGATTTTGATTTGAAGTATCAATCAATCAATCAATTTTTGTATGACAAAGTATGACAGCGTTTTTGGGGGAAGAGCGAGGAGCAGCACCACAGCAAGCAGCAGAGTTTTTTTTTTTTTTAATTGTTTACATGTGCGCATGTGAATGGGACAGGAGGTCCTCAAACTGGGTACTGCAGAGGCGGAAGGACCGCTGAAAACAGCCATCATCCAGACGCAGCTCCTGCAGCAAATAGTGATACTCCCTAAATTGGGAATGTCTGATGACGTTTGTCAGCTTTCCACCACAACTCGCTCCGTGTTATCGAGGTCCGTCATGTTAACTTGACTGACAACCGAAGCCGGCGAGCGGAATGGAAGCTCCTCCTATTTGATGACGCACTGGGGCGAATTTTCGCAGCAAAAGTAGAGCGACACACCGGGCGATGGTGGCGTGTACGTCGCCATGCAACCCCCGCAAGTTTGTAGCGTCTGATCACGCCCAGTGTGAACGCGGCATTAGGAGTTTTGGTTAGGATTAAAGTTTTGAGTTTAAATTAAGTCTAAAGTTTCTCCACTGGTATGTATGATGACTTCATGCTCTGACCTATTGCAGATCTGAGGTGCTGTGATGTAAGTGGTAAGTTGGCCCTCTGGGCAGGTGGTATGGGTTCACATCCCAATCGTGTGATATTTTTTCCTACTTCAAGTATTAATGACTGCAGTAAATGATAAAAATAGATAATTACAAATATTTTTGAACCACAGATCAGCCCTACATGCAGATTGAAAACAAGTAAAGGCCCTGTCACACCTTGACGATTGAGCCTGCGTATGCCGACCATATTAAAAATGCTGGCACACGTCTAATAAATTAATGCAGCTGTCACACCTTGATGATTAACCAGCGTAAGATGAGAGCCCCGTTTACACCCAGTGGTTCTGGTCGGTACTGCATGGTGTTGTGCACGTCAGAAACAGAGTAATTTAAAATGTTATTTTTTATTTTCATTTTTTATCTTAGTGGACCATTTTCATTGTGTACAAAATGCTGATGAGTGGACCGGCTGTGGAAAACGCTGCCGTGAATGAATGGAGGGCTGTGACTTTTAAAGCACCAGCTGCTTTCTGATCAGGTCATCACAGACCTGAATAATGAAGCGCCAGATGACCGAGATCAGGTGTGATCAGACCCGAATGAAGTGCTGTGTGATCTGTCGGTGTGGTGATCCTACAACAGCCGGCACTTTAAATGTTTAAACAACGCATTAATCAGGCGTGATCACCCTGATCGATCGATCAGGTCATCTGATGATCACACCACAGCGACGCTGCCTTAAAAGTTTAAATCATCATAGCGCTTCTGTGTGTTCAGAGTGCACGGCACCGGCATGAGAACGCACCTGCAGCAGGAAAAACCACAGAAGGACTTGCTTTAAAACGCTACGTTTCCAGCCACGAATGAAAGGATTTTCCGAGGTCATTTTTAAAAATCAGGAGCTTTATGTGGATTCATGTCCATCTGTGATGGTGAATTGGACTGAAATGAATAGGTCAGATAATCCATGTGTGAATGAAACAGTTGATCTGCATACGAATCGCAGCTTTCAGCCAATCGGTGGCCAGCATTAATGGGCGGATGAGTAAGAAACATCTGCCAACAATCACATAACTTACCTACAACTTGTGTCCAGCATGTGCGGGAGGTGAGTCACGCTAGCACTGGTTGGGAATTTTCAGCATGCCCAAAATTTTTTGAGGAGCTCAGCTTATCAGGAGGCACATCAGCGAGCTTCAACGTGTTTCAGCGTGCATCAACTTGCTAAGTTATAAAAAAAACTTACCCTTAACTTACTGGACTTATGCCAGCGTTCGGCATACGCTGGCTAAATTGTCAGGGTGTGATAGGGCCTTAAAGGTGCGTGCCCATAAATCCTACATACTGTAGCTTTATGCTGCACTTGCCAATAAAACCCAAATGACTCTCCAGATAAAGTGCGATTTCCCAACATTTTGAGCTACTTTCACTGGAATCTTAGCAGCATGTGTCAGAGATGTAAAAACATACCAGCAGAGGAGACCAGCATATAAGGAGGACGCACATTATCCCGAGAAGCTGGATGACGGTCTCTGTGGTGAGCCGTTCCCACTGCTTGGAGGACTGAGACGCGCCGGACTTGGTTTTGCAGCGGACAACTAAACCTCGGATCGTCAGCACGTTGCAAGAAAATGTCACAAGCAGAGAAAAAATCCCAAGCGCGGCGAAAGTGATGGAGAAAAAGAAGTTCCCGGGCACGTCTCTGTCCCCGGTGTTGATGAAGCACCAGGTCCCGGGCCACTGCAGCGTGTATTTACCGACACCGGCGACGGGCAGCAGCGCAAAGAGCAGCACCGCGCACCAAATGACAGCCAGAGTCTGCTTGGTCACACTCGTCTTCATGTGGTTCGAGTACCAGTGCGGGTTCGTTATGGCCATCGCTCTTTCCATCGCCATAGCGCTGGCCAGGAAGAGCGCGCACAGGCCAAAAGTTGTCATGCACACGCCGAAAAAGGCGCACAGGTTGCCCGAGGAGTCGATGCGCTGCCACTTCAGGCCGGCTCGGTAAACGGAGATGACGATGGGACTGGTGAGAAGCTGACCGAACAGGTCCGCCAACGCTAGCGAGCCGATGCAAAGCAAAAAAGATCTCTTGCGTTTGTTCTCCTTCTTTCTGTAAGAGATGCAGACCAGGAGAAGAGCCAGAGAGTTCCCCACCATGCCGGTGATCATCATGCTGATCGGGAACCCCACCGACACGGATGCGCAGCTGGAGTTCTTGGTGCCGTTGGCTCCGCGCAGCGTCTTGGACACGTTGGAGTCCAACATCTCTCCTCCGGTGGCGCTTTTCCGCTCTTCCATAAACTCGCAAAGTTCCGAAATCATTCGTTCCTAAAGGCTGAGTTGATCTCTGATTGACAAAAACCAACGTTTTGGTCCAGCATCCTCGTGCGCTCCGAGCTGCCGCATGAATCCTGCGCGTTAAGTGCCGACGCGCTCTTTACGCGCAGGAGGCGGGACGACGGATGAAACGTTTAGCAAAAGCACAAACATCTTTTGGATGCGCTCACGCAGTTTTAAACCGTGTGGCGCAAAATTCGCCTGAATTCCCATTGAGGAGATGACTCTTAAATATTCACCATCTTCTTTAACAATGGCACTAAGCCAACTACAAATTTGAAAAACAAGTATTTTCTGTATTATCCAAGAGCATTTGTGCTCAAATGTGCACATCCAGTAAAGGCGGTAAGGTCCATTTTTACAATAATAAACCAATTATTCATTTGTGTAATCATAAAACAATGATAAGCACACAGCTGTTTACTCACTAACAAATGAAATGCGCTTTCAAAAAAGTACCTGCAGTTTACACACTAGTTTGCAGTAGTAACATGCGCCATCTGTTGACTACAAAGAGCATAGCAACTGAACCTGCCCAATTTATTGTTCAAAAAAAAAAAAAAAAAATCCCTTTATTTGGCAAGTCTACATACTGTATAAACTCTCTCTCTGTATATATATATATATATGTATAGAGAGAGAGAGAGAGAGAGAGAGAGAGAAACCTGGCTCAAGACAATTATGATGAAAAAAAGCTTTTGAAGTTTATTTTTAAAAATCTCAGTCAAATAAAATCAAATTTTGTCTCCAAACAATCCTGTTCCAATTATTTAATTTCATCAAAGGAACTGATTTAAAAAAAAATCTGGGTAGATGCACTGCCTGTTACATGAGAGATAAAACTGCATTAACCTGAGAAAAACAAAAATAAAATTTCTTCCAAGTTTGACTACAGAAATCAAAATTCTACACACAATGCAACGACAATGTGAAAAAGATTTTTAATTTTTGTAAATTTATAAAAATAAACTGAGAAATCACATGTACATAATATTCACAGCCTTTGCCATAAAGCTCGAAATTGAGCTCTGGTCCATCCCCTTTTCTATTGATCATCCATGAGATATTTCTACAGCTTATTTGGAGTCCACCTGGGGTAAATTAATTTGACTGGACATGATTTGGAAAAGCACACACCTGTCTACATATAAGGTCCCACAGTTGACAGTACGTCAGAGCACAAACCAAGCATTAAGTCAAAGGAATTGTCTGTAGACCTCTGACACAGAATTGTTTTGAGGCACAAATCTGGGGAAGGGTACAGAAACATTTCTGCTGAAGGTCCAACAGAAGTAGTTCAGATCCACCAGGACACTTCCTAGAGTTAGCCACCCATCTAAACTGAGCCATCAGGGGAGACGGGCATTAGTCGGGAAGGTGACCAAGAACGTGATGGTCATGCTATCAGAGCGCCAGCATTTCTCTGTGGAGAACCTTACAGATGGACAACAATCTCTGCAGCAATCCACCAATCAGGCCTGTATGGTAGAGTGGCCAGACAGAAGCCACTCCTTAGTAAAAGGCACGACAGCCCACTTGGAGTTTGCCAAAAGGTGTCTGAAAGACTCTCAGACCAAGAAACAAAATTCTCAGGTCTGATGAGACAGATTAAACACTTTGGCGTAAATGCCAGGCATGTTTGCAGGAAACCAGACACCATCCCTACAGTGAAGCATGGTGGTGGCAGCATCATGCTGTGGGGATGTTTTCAGTGGCAGGAACTGGGAGATTAGTCAGGATTGCAAGAAAGATTAATGTAGCAATGTAGAGACATCCTGGATGAAAACCTGCGCCATAGCGCTCTTGACCTCAGACTGGGGTGACAGTTCATGTTTCAGCAGGACAATGACCCTGAGCACACAGCTAAGACAGCAAAGGAGTGGCTTCAGAACAACTCTGTGAATGTCCTTGAGTGGCCCAGCCAGAACCCAGACCTGAATCTAATGGAACATCTCTGAAGAGATCTAAAAATGGCTGTGCACCGATGCTCCCCATCCAACCTGATGGAACCTGACAGGTGCTGCAAAGAGGAATTAACAAAACTGCCCAAATATAGGTGCACCAAGTTTGTGGCATCATATTCAAGGCTTGAGGCTGCAATTACTGCCAAAGGCGCATCAACAAAGGGTGCGAATACTTATGTACATGTGATTTCTTAAGTAATTTATATTCCATTAATTTCCAAAAAAATTCTAAAAAATTTTGCATGTTGTCATTATGGGGTGTTCTGAATAGAATTTGAGGAAGGAAAAACCAAATTTAATCCATTTCTGTAACATAAAAAATGTGGAAAAAGTGACATGCTGTGAATACTTTCCGGATGCACTTAACACCTTACATAAGCCTCCATGACACAAAACCATTCTTAAAGACAAGTCTCCTTTCAGGAGGGCTCCACAAATCTGTTTTTTTTTTATTTTAATGGAAGGCACTTTATAATCGAGTATTTTATATATATATATATATATATATATATATATATATATATATATAAAATCCACACCCCTGTGTAAAAGACAACAGTGAGCTTGTATTGTTGAATTTATGGATCCACACAGAACAAGAAAGGATGCCGACAGGATTTTATTTACATGTACATTGTTTTGCCAATAAGAGACATATTATTACATGTACCAATGAAACCTATCAATATTTAACAGGTTTTCCAAGTGACAAATGAGGAATAAGTATCAAGGAACGGGCCACTGCAGTGTTAAAGACACTTTAACCAAATAGAATGTTCAATTTACTGCCACCACTAAAAAATATCAATAATGTGAATACTTACCTTGAAGAAAAAACAAAGACCCCCCCCCCCCCAAAAAACAAACAAACAAACAAACAAACAAACAAACAAACAAACAAAGCTTAAAAATAAATTTCACATACTGAAAAAGTCAAATTTCATTGCTACAGTTGATAATCTATAAAGGAGGCAAAATACTTAAGATTTTAGTTTTTAAAAATGACAAAATATTCAACACCATCTTAGATGCTTTGTTGGTCTGACAAATACAACCTAAATTTATTAAGTGACATTTTCTCCAGAAGTAAAATGTAGTTGCATGAAGATATTAAGCAGACGGTGTGTACAGAATACATCCTCTTCAGAGTACATCTGACTTCCCTGTGTGGCCTGATGTATGTTTATTGAACATCTATAATTACTGACACTTGTTACATGTGGTGTGTTTGTGGTTTAAAAATGGGACCAAGTATGACAAAAATTTGGCATGTATTTTCTCCTTTTGCTGTGGGGAATAAGACTGTGGATTCGATGAACACATTGAACAGATGCGGTTGTCGTCCTTATAAACAACATGCACTTTCAATGGCCGTATCAGTTATTTCTTTTTCAAACTGGAGCCAGAATGGGAGGAGCCAGAGTCGTCGTCGTCACAGTGCCTGAAACCACACAAAACACCATGGAAGGAGAACATTCAGCTGTGCACACGTGGAACATTTACTATATCACAAGGTTCACAAACAGGTAAGAGTCAAAAATGTCAACATGTTTCATTTAAATCAATTCCCAAAAGCCAGGCGACAGATGGCTAACAATAATCAGTGCCAGTGTGGTATTCCACAGAAACCCAAACCTTTCGGACGAATGGGATCTAGAACGCCTGCGTTTCCTCCCTCCAGATGAGGACCTGGAGCGACTGCGCTTCTGTCTCCTCTCAGGTGAGGAGGAGGCTGAACGGGACCTCTTCAGGGGAGAGGAGCCCTTTCCAGACCTGGAGCTGGATCTTTTGGGAGAATAAACCAAGCACTAAGGTCAGTAAGGTCAAGTCAGAGCCGAACAGGTGCGGGTATTTATCAAGCTTCTGTGGACACTGACCTCTGCATTTGTGCCACTGAACAACAATCAGGGATCTTAAAGATACACTCCGGCACTAGTTTAAGGCGTATAAATACACTCAACAAAAATATAAACGCAACACTTTTAGTTTTGCTCCCATTTTGTATGAGATGAACTCAAACATCTAAAACTTTTTCCACATACACAATATCACCATTTCCCTCAAATACTGTTCACAAACCAGTCTAAATCTGTGATAGTGAGCACTTCTCCTTTGCAGAGATAATCCATCCCA
The DNA here is from genome assembly GCF_902500255.1 of Thalassophryne amazonica. Taxonomy (NCBI): domain Eukaryota; kingdom Metazoa; phylum Chordata; class Actinopteri; order Batrachoidiformes; family Batrachoididae; genus Thalassophryne; species Thalassophryne amazonica. The sequence goes on along the minus strand of NC_047112.1, from coordinate 46,030,239 downwards.
CCTCACAGGTGTGCGATATCAAGATGCTGATTAGACACCATGATTAGTGCACAGGTGTGCCTTAGACTGTCCACAATAAAAGGCCACTCTGAAAGGTGCAGTTTTGTTTTATTGGGGGGGGGGGGAGATACCAGTCAGTATCTGGTGTGACCACCATTTGCCTCATGCAGTGCAACACATATCCTTCGCATAGAGTTGATCAGGTTGTCAATTGTGGCCTGTGGAATGTTGGTCCACTCCTCTTCAATGGCTGTGCGAAGTTGCTGGATATTGGCAGGAACTGGTACACGCTGTTGTATACGCTGGTCCAGAGCATCCCAAACATGCTCAATGGGTGACATGTCCGGTGAGTATGCCGGCCATGCAAGAACTGGGACATTTTCAGCTTCCAAGAATTGTGTACAGATCCTTGCAACATGGGGCCGTGCATTATCCTCCTGCAACATGAGGTGATGTTCTTGGATGTATGGCACAACAATGGGCCTCAGGATCTCGTCACCGGGATTCATCCGTGAAGAGAACACCTCTCCAACGTGCCAAACGCCAGCGAATGTGAGCATTTGCCCACTCAAGTCGGTTACGACGACGAACTGGGGTCAGGTCGAGACCCCGATGAGGACTACGAGCATGCAGATGAGCTTCCCTGAGACGGTTTCTGACAGTTTGTGCAGAAATTCTTTGGTTATGCAAACCGATTGTTTCAGCAGCTGTCCGAGTGCCTGGTCTCAGACGATCTTGGAGGTGAACATGCTGGATGTGGAGGTCCTGGGCTGGTGTGGTTACACGTGGTCTGCGGTTGTGAGGCTGGTTGGATGTACTGCCAAATTCTCTGAAACACTTTTGGAGACGGCTTATGGTAGAGAAATGAACATTCAATACACGAGCAACAGCTCTGGTTGACATTCCTGCTGTCAGCATGCCAATTGCACGCTCCCTCAAATCTTGCGACATCTGTGGCATTGTGCTGTGTGATAAAACTGCATCTTTCAGAGTGGCCTTTTATTGTGGGCAGTCTAAGGCACACCTGTGCACTAATCATGGTGTCTAATCAGCATCTTGGTATGGCACACCTGTGAGGTGGGATGGATTATCTCAGCAAAGGAGAAGTGCTCACTATCACAGATTTAGACTGGTTTGTGAACAATATTTGAGGGAAATGGTGATATTGTGTATGTGGAAAAAGTTTTAGATTTTTGAGTTCATCTCATACAAAATGGGAGCAAAACCAAAAGTGTTGCATTTATATTTTTGTTGAGTGTATAATCAACTTAACATATTTTGTCACAGAGCTTTTTCATTAAAAACACATGTTAAAGACTGAATGCACATTTGAGCCCTCATTGAAAAATGCAGAACTGAAGCAGTTCTCCAGCCGGACCCACAAGCCCAGTGCTTAGCCTGTTAGCACCAGGCTGTTAATTTGTGAGACTCCACATGGAGATCAGAAACTCAGATTTATGACAAGTGCCAAACAACCTGCTCCTTTCAGGAAAGGATTGTAAAATACAGTCATGTAATAAACTGGACACATTATGTGAGAGAAAAATTTAAAATTCTGTGGAGATAAATGCTGCAACAAAAACACATTTTAAGTGGAGTGGATCTTTAAGTATGTCTAAAAACATGTAACGCGTTTACAGACATTAATGACTGTATTTTCCGGACTATAAGTCACACTGAAGTATTAGTTGCATCTGTCCAAAAATCAATCAATCAATCAATTTTTTTTTATATAGCGCCAAATCACAACAAACAGTTGCCCCAAGGCGCCTTATATTGTAAGGCAAGGCCATACAATAATTATGTAAAACCCCAACGGTCAAAACGACCCCCTGTGAGCAAGCACTTGGCGACAGTGGGAAGGAAAAACTCCCTTTTAACAGGAAGAAACCTCCAGCAGAACCAGGCTCAGGGAGGGGCAGTCTTCTGCTGGGACTGGTTGGGGCTGAGGGAGATGTAGGGAAAAATGTACCATTAAGAGAAAAAAGACAGGGTGGGGGGAATAACACCATACAAGTCACATTAGATTATGTCACATGTAAGTTTTTAAATATGGTGCTACTGCTTTATGTAACAAGAAGCTAAAATAAATTTAAACAACATTTATGTGTAAATCAAACACAGTCTTAGTGAGCAGAAGCTAACTGGCTACTTCATGTTATTGCAATACACAACAGTCTTACCATAGCTGTCCTGCTCATTACTGTTCTTTTTTCACAGTCAAAATAAGTGGAGTGCAGAGAAGTATGAAGATTATATTTCCTTTTATTTAAAAACACTGCCTTTCAGTTTGAGAACATGATTTATTACTTACACTAGTTCTCCAAGACACAGCATGTCTCTGATTCAGATCACGAATGATCTTATTTTACAGCAGTTGGCATCCAGCATAATCATGCATTACTGCCACTTTGTGCACTGGAGAGTGAATCACAGTACTTTATTCAATCAGTATACAGGAGCAGCTTTCCATGCATGCAGAGGGTGCCATCTTGTGGCCATAGGTGATAATGTATTTTTCCCCCCATATATGTCACTTTGGAACGTAATTCACAGGACTTCCCAAGCTACATTATTAAAATAAAGTGACTTTATAGTCCGGAAAACAAGGTAAGTGAGAGGCTTGATGAAGACCCCAGATTTGTATTCACATTTCTGAGAATCAGCAATCTTCACACTCAATTCAGGTCGTAAAACTGTGCAGAGGTTGTACTTGCCTTAACTAAAACCTGAAAACACATCAGACTCAAGATTTATCACCAAAATGACCATCTGCACATTTAACAAAAGTTGATCTGTACTGGAGTAAGTCACAACTGTTCAGTCCCTTGTGAACTTAAAACTCAGAATTGAACTGTTTTGGAGCGTTCAGCACATTTACATGCAATTTCTCAAAGGAGAGACCGCATGTCACCTCATTCACCTGGAGCGGGACCTCGAGCGAGATCCAGATCGGGAACTGGATGAGCTTCTCGAACGGGACCTGAAAGACAAAAAAAGATAACTTTTTCCAATATTTTCTAAATTCTAAATATGGCCATATGACTAACATTTAAATTTACAGACAAGACATAATTTTGTCATAATGTTTCCATAACACAAAAGTACATCTTCAGCACTGTAAAAGTAATCACAACAGGGCAGAAGAATCAGCAGGAAGAAGAAAAAAAAAAAATCCAAAGTAAAACTTCAGTGTTCTTTTGTTGCAAGATAATGAGTAATTAACTTACTTCTATCAAAAGTCTGCAAATCAAATTTGTGAAGCCGAATAACAAGGCCATCGTTAATTACATCACAGTAAATCCTGAAAGATCATTAAACCTCCACATCAAAGTTTCTTACAGCACATACGGGGAGAGGAGTTAAGGGGGAAAAAAAACAACAAATCAGTAAAACAAGACATTTAATAAATACTGACTGTTACCATCAGAAGGAAAAGTGAGCTGATACTGACATTTTGCCTGGAGTTACCCTTGACCTGTACCCTTTTACCTGGACCTCGACCGTGAACTGGAGGAGCGTGAAGACGAACGAGAACGGGATGAACCCGAGCGGCTCTCCTTCTTCTTCTTTTGCTCATCATCATCACCATCATCATCACTGGCATTTAAGTCATACTTTGACAGGTCTCCATCTTCATCATCTTCATCATCCTGGAGAAGAACGTAGAATTATATCACCATGACATAATCATCCAGCAAACAGTTGCTCATCACACTGCACCACTTTGACAAAAGAAAAACAGAAGACTTGTTTTCTGATTCTGCATTTACAACAAACCAATGATCTTACATCCAGTTTGTATTTGGAAAGATCACCATCTTCATCGTCGTCTTCCTCCTCCTCCTCGTCTTCATCTTTTGGCAGGTCTTTCTTTTGACTTTCTTTTGAAGATGATGTACTGTTGTTCTTCCCACGAAACTTTTTCTTTTTCCTACCAAACTGTAACAATGAACAGAAGAATAACTTTATGTTCTCTCCCAGTACAACTCAACATTAACACTGCAGTACGTACCTTCCCCTTTGATGACTAGTATGTTCCTGTCACTTGGCCTTTCACAATAACTACTTTTGCTGAACAGTAGTGTTCCAGTAATAATTGCGATAAACCATAATGCTGCCAGTTTAAGACTAATTTAAGAATAGAACAGAGCCTTTAATGTCATTGTACATATAATCAGTGGTGAGCACAGTTCCGCTAACCACTAATTATCGAAGCTAATGTTTTCATTATCAGATTAGCTTTTCAGATAACTTTGAAAACCATCAGTGGACCAATTAGCTTCCAATAAATTTAGGTCCAATAATTTTTAGACTGCTAACATATTTTTGCAGGCATAGTGAATAAAGCTCAACAGTTAAAAACATTTGCGACATCTGAAATCAAAGACTTTAGTATCTATCTGTTAAATGTTTTTCAGCAGACAGCTCTATGCTCTGCAGGCACAGGAGAGCTGGTTACAGGAGAGAAAGGAAGAGAGAAAGAGTAAAAAAGATCATTTCTCTTTACACCATACTGACTCGCCGGCATATGATGCAAGTCATCAACAGGCATTATTTTTAACATTTTACCCAAACTAATTCCAGACAAGTTATTTAAATTAATGTCACATCTGGCGTTTTATAAAGTGGAAATATCAGCTATATGTTTTAGTTTTAAAGTAATGCACTAATTCTGAAGGTTTCAGTGTTTGGGACAAACATGCAGCAGTGCATTATGGGCAAAGTTTCACGACAGGAAAAATGCATTGAGACGCTCTGATCAGGGTGCACTTTAACCGCTGCACACGGACAACAGCATTAAACTCTTTGTATATTGTGCCTAAAACTCTCGTGAATATGTTCTCTGGGTTTATAGACATTGTTATTGCGATTGTTTTATGCCTGTTGATGACTTGCGTCATATGTTGGAGAGTCTGTATTGTGTAAAGAGAAACTGTCTTTATTCCTCCTCCTTCTCAGTCACCAGGTCTCTTTTGCTGAGAGAAAGCTAATCTGACACAGAAGCGCTGGCTTGTTGTTGTGTCAGTAGCTGCTAGTGTACTGAATTCAATACTGAAAGTTACCAGTTTTGCTTTTATCTGTAACTTCTGCCAATTTTTTAGGGGTTTATTGGATTAACTTTATAAAAGATAACTCTTCAGTTAGTGGATTAACTGTTATCAAAGCTAACTTTTTGGTTAGCTGTGCCCACCACTGCATAGAATGACATTTGCCCTCTGCATTTAACCCATCCTAATTACAGTTAGATACTGATAAAGCAAGAAAGTGCTTTCAAACAGCAACAAACTATTCATTTTTAAGAATATGCAGACATTGGAATATTGGGGAAAAAAATAAGAATTCTAAAAATCATGCAACTAAAACAAATAAAATGGACCTTAAAGGATCTTAAATACTTAGGATCTTAAATGAATAAGTCTATCCTTGTCTCAGATTCCTTGTTTTCTGTCTCTCCTTCACTGTCTGCCTCTGGATTGTTTGCTCACCTCTCAAGTGGTTTAAACCAAAAATGGTCCTACAGCATCGTTATTGGCCGCAGCTTTGGAACAAATTCTATCTAGACTTCTGCTTCACAACTTTATGGCTGAAATTATGTAGTTGTCAGATGAAACATTATCTTCACTTTGCCTGCTGCACTGCTACTGTCTCTGTGTATGCATGCATGTGTGATAGAGTTGCCTGAGATCTGCCTGTGTTGAAAGTCAGCAGAAAGGGCAGAAACTGTGTGACCGGAAATGACAGCAAAATGTGTCTAAGCACAGACACCGCCTAAGTTCATAGGCCAGGAATAAACAGCTCATAAATAAATGTTGGAAACAATCTTACACGAACAAAGGTGCATCCACACAAAGCAGACAATACTGAGCACAGCAACAATGACAGAAGTTATATGTACTGATAAGCTGATGAGAGTAATTGGGCAGCACAGACTTGATTGACGGCGGGCACTAAAGGGGTAAAATATGACGTCATTTCTCTCCTTCTGGGGACAAACACACTGAGTTTTTGGGCAAATTACACGTAAACAAAGTGAACCGAAAAAACAAACAAACAAACAAAAAAAAACAACAAAAAAACAAAAAACACTTTTTGCGACTGCTTCCGTGATTGCAGCCGAAAACAAAACAGTACACCATTTCTCCATGTGAAGTTATGCTGTGTGTGTGTGTGTGTGTATATATATATATACGAGGTCTATTAGAAAAGTATCCGACCTTATTATTTTTTCAAAAACCATATGGATTTGAATCACGTGTGATTACATCAGACATGCTTGAACCCTCGTGGGCATGCAAGAGTTTTTTCACGCCTGTCGGTTACGTCATTCGCCTGTGGGCAGTCTTTGAGTGAGGAGTCGTCCACCCGCTCGTCGATTTTTTTCATTGTTTAGGAATGGCTCAGAGACTGTTGCTTTGTTTGATAAAAATTTTTTCAAAACTGTAAGGCACAACTGAGTGGACACCATTCAATAAATTCAGCTGGTTTTCGGTAAAAATTTTTACGGTTGATGAGAGATTTTGGTCTGGTAGTGTCGCTTTAAGGACGGTCCATGGCGCCTGACGGCGATCTGCGCTTCGAGGCGGCAGCGTCTCGCCGTTTCAAGTTGAAAACTTCCACATTTCAGGCTCTGTTGACGCAGTAAGTCGTCAGAGAACAGAGAACTTTCAGAAGAAGTTGGCATGAGGAGTTTATTCGGACATTCCATTGTTAACGGTCATTTTGTAATGAAAGAACGTGCGGGCAGAGTCGCATGTCGGGCTGGACCCGACCGCGGGGGGTCGCGGCAGGAAAAACACCTCCGTTGGAAATCTTAACGGGCAAGTTGGAACATGCCCAAGCTGTTAAACAATTTCTCAGTTACTCACTTGTTGAAAGCCATTAAAAGCCGCCTGAATTCTACAAATGGTTTTCAACACGGAGGTGTTTTTCCTGTCGCGGCGCACACAGATTTGCCGAGTCATCACGGAAACGACTCGGCGAATTTGCGCGTACGTCTTTCATTAAAAAAATGTCCTTAAACAGTGGAATGTCCGCATAAATTCCTCATGCCGGCCTCTTCTGAATCTTCTCTGTTCTCTCACGATGTCCTGGGTGAATTAAGCCTTAAATTAGGATGTTATCAGCTCGAAACAGGCCGACGACAGCGCCTGGAAGCGCTGCAGGACATCCCGCTCTGTGGGAAGTCCTTACACCGACAGAAACACCCCATAATCTCTCATCAGCCGTTAAACTTTTCACAGAAAACCAGCTTAATTTCTCGAATAGTGTCCACTCGGATATTCCTCACAGGTCCAGAAAAAATTTTGATAAAGCAACGCGCGCCGTCTCGAGCAGCGTGTGAAACAAAGGAATTCAGCCGAGAGGGCGGGACCACATCTCACTCAAGGCCTGCCCACAGGGAAATGACGTCACCGACAAGCGTGAAAAAACTCACGCATGCGCACGAGGGTTCAAGCATGATTGGTGTAATTGCATGTCATTCAAATCCATATAGTTAAAAAAAAAATAAAAGGGTCGGTTTATTATCTAAGAGACCTCGTATATACATATATATATATATATATATATATATATATACACGAGGTCTGTGAGAAAAGTATCCGACCTTTTAATTTTTTTCAAAAACCATATGGATTTGAATCGTGTGATTGCATCAGCCAAGCTTGAACCTTCGTGCGCATGCGTGAGTTTTTTCACGCCCGTCGGTCGCGTCATTCGCCTGTGAGCAGGCTTTGTGTGAGCAGTGGTCCACCCCTCTCGTCGGATTTTTATTGCGAATAAATGTCTGAACGATTTGGAGCTTTGCTGCATCAATTTTTTCCAGAAACTGTGAGAGACCTCCAGGTGGTAACATTCGGAAAATTCAAATGGCTTTGAGGGACGATTTTATGGGGATTACACAGATTAAGGAGTGCTCCAGCCAGTTTAAAGACTGCCCACAGCCGCTGAGAGCGCGCCGCGCTCCGATTGACAGGCTCAAACCCCGCTGAAACAACCAGATCATTTCCAACGCAAAGGCTTTGTTGATCCGGGACGTTGTCTAACTTACACAAAAATGGCAGGAGACGTGGACATCAGTACTTTTTCGGCACATTCCACTGTTACAGGAGTTTTTTTCATGGAAAGAAAAGTGGAGGATTGCGGCACAAAACCACCTCGGTGTTGGTCTCACAGGACGGCTTTGAAATGGCTTTCAGACGGCTGTCGGTGGGTTTTCAGTCGTGTGACTAACCGAGAAATTGTGGATGAGCCTGGACATGCCAGAACATGTCCTGTGAGGCTTCATCGCGGCGTTGCTTTGCGACTTGCGGCACCGCCGCGACGCGCGGAATTCCTCCGCTCCTCTTTCCATGACAAAAACTCCTGTAACAGTGAAATGTGTCATTCATTTCTAAACTGGACGATGTGTTTTATCTGGGACGTCCTCTGACTAGCACAGGAATTGCGGAAGACGTGGACATCAGCACTTTTTCGGCACATTGAGACAGACGTGCGGAGGAATTCCGCGCGTCACGGTGGAGCCTCATGGCGCAAAGCAACGCCGTGATGAAACCTCACAGGACATGTTGGGGCATGTCCAGGCTCATCCACAATTTCTCGGTTAGTCACACGACTGAAAACCCACCAACAGCTGTCTGAAAGCCATCTCAAAGCCGTCCTGTGAGACCAACACGGAGGTGGTTTTGTGCCGCGCCATGAGCGGCACGGTGGTGAAATCCTCCGCTTTTCTTTCCATGAAAAAAACTCCTGTAACAGTGGAATGTGCCGAAAAAGTACTGATGTCCACGTCTCCTGCCATTTTTGTGTAAGTCAGACGACGTCCTGGATCAACAAAGCCTTCACGTTGGAAATGATCTGGTTGTTTCAACGGGGTTTGAGCCTGTCGATCGGCGCTCGGAGCGCAGCGCGCTCTCAGCAGCTGTGGGCGGTCTTTAAACCGGCGGGAGCACTCTTTAATCTGTGTAATCCCCATAAAATCGTCCCTCAAAGCCATTTGAATTTTCCGAATGGTGTCCACCTGGAGGTCTCTCACAGTTTCTGGAAAAAACTGATGCAGCAAAGCTCCAAATCGTTCAGACATTTATTCGCAATAAAAATCCGACGAGAGGGGTGGACCACTGCTCACACAAAGCCTACTCACAGGTGAATGACGCAACCGGCAGGTATGAAAAAACTCACGCATGCGCACGAAGGTTTAAGCTTGGCTGATGCAATCACACGTGATTCAAATCCATATGGTTTTTGAAAAAAATAAAAAGGTCGGATACTTTTCTAACAAACCTATATATATATATATATATATATATATATATATATACACACACACACACACACACACACACACACACACACACACACACACACACACACACACACTATACAAATAATGGATGGTAAGGAGTCCAACATAGAGAAATATTGGATGAAGAAAAGTGATATTGGATGAGGCGTCCATCAATTGTTATGTTCTCCACCCCCTCCCAAATTAAGTAAACAACAAAGAGTCAAGTAAATTAGATCAATTTATTTTGTTGTGAACAACATTGCTGTGACTGACGATTTTGATGCGATGAATGCTTCTAAAACGTCAGTATCGTGCTTGCCTACCTTCTTAATGTTTTTGGCATCCTTGGAGTTAAATATTTCCACCAGTTCCTCCTCTGAACTCAGCAAACCTCGCTGGCAGACGATTTTCTGCTGCTGTTGACATGTTTGTTGCCATTTTTTCAACCAGCATCTGTCAGCAAGTTCCTGACGTTCGTATGCCGCGCTCTGATTGGCTAACTGTTGGCAGCAAGCTCTAACGCTATTGGTCAGTGGGAACCGATCCAATATAACTTTTGGTCCTAGCCTTTTTGGATCCAACATAACTCTCTGGCGCCAAACATGCCAAAATACAGGTAAATGATGGACAGAAAGGCTAATCTGTGATTGGCTATTGCAATCTGATTGGAGAACACACACACACACACACACACACACACACACACACACACACACACACACACAACCCCTGGCAATAATTATGGAATCACCGGCCTCGGAGGATGTTCATTCAGTTGTTTAATTTTGTAGAAAAAAAGCAGATCACAGACATGACACAAAACTAAAGTCATTTCAAATGGCAACTTTCTGGCTTTAAGAAACAATATAAGAAATCAGGAAAAATAATTGTGGCAGTCAGTAACGGTTACTTTTTTAGACCAAGCAGAGGAAAAAAATATGGATTCACTCAATTGAGGAATAAATTATGGAATCACCCTGTAAATTTTCATCCCCAAAACTAACACCTGCACCAAATCAGATCTGCTCGTTAGTCTGCATCTAAAAAGGAGTGATCACACCTTGGAGAGCTGTTGCACCAAGTGGACTGACATGATTCATGGCTCCAACACGAGACATGTCAATTGAAACAAAGGAGAGGATTATCAAACTCTTAAAAGAGGGTAAATCATCACGCAATGTTGCAAAAGATGTTGGTTGTTCACAGTCAGCTGTGTCTAAACTCGGGACCAAATACAAACAACATGGGAAGGTTGTTAAAGGCAAACATACTGGTAGACCAAGGAAGAGATCAAAGCGTCAAGACAGAAAACTTAAAGCAATATGTCTCAAAAATCGAAAATGCACAACAAAACAAATGAGGAAGGAATGGGAGGAAACTGGAGTCAATGTCTGTGACCGAACTGTAAGAAACCGCCTAAAGGAAATGGGATTTACATACAGAAAAGCTAAACGAAAGCCATCATTAACACCTAAACAGAAAAAACAAGGTTACAATGGGCTAAGGAAAAGCAATCGTGGACTGTGGATGACTGGATGAAAGTCATATTCAGTGATGAGTCTCGAATCTGCATTGAGCAAGGTGATGATGCTGGAACTTTTGTTTGGTGCCGTTCCAATGAAATTTATAAAGATGACTGCCTGAAGAGAACATGTTAATTTCCACAGTCATTGATGATATGGGGCTGCATGTCAGGTAAAGGCACTGGGGAGATGGCTGTCATTACATCATCAATAAATGCACAAGTTTACGTTGATATTTTGGACACTTTTCTTATCCCATCAATTGAAAGGATGTTTGGGGATGATGAAATCATTTTTCAAGATGATACTGCATCTTGCCATATAGCAAAAACTGTGAAAACATTCCTTGCAAAAAGACACATAGGGTCAATATCATGGCTTGCAAATAGTCCGGATTTTAATCCAATTGAAAATCTTTGGTGGAAGTTGAAGAAAATGGTCCATGACAAGGCTCCAACCTGCAAAGCTGATCTGGCAACAGCAATCACAGAAAGTTGGAACCAGACTGATGAAGAGTACTGTTTGTCACTCATTAAGTCCATGCCTCAGAGACTGCAAGCTGTTATAAAAATCAAATCAAATCAATTTTATTTATATAGCACCAAATCACAACAAACAGTTGCCCCAAGGCGCTAAAATCCAGAGGTGGTGCAACAAAATACTAGTGATGTGTTGGAGCGTTCTTTTGTTTTTCATGATTCCATAATTTTTTCCTCAGAATTGAGTGATTCCATATTTTTTTTCCTCTGCTTGGTCTAAAAAAGTAACCGTTACTGACTGCCACAATTTTTTTTCCTGATTTCTTATAGTGCTTCTTAAAGCGAGAAAGTTGCCATTTGAAATGACTTTAGTTTTGTGTCATGTCTGTGATCTGCTTTTTTTCTACAAAATTAAACGACTGAATGAACATCCTCCGAGGCTGGTGATTCCATAATTTATGCCAGGGGTTGTGTATATATATATATATATATATATATATATATATATATATATATATATATATATATACACACACACACACACGAGGTCTGTCCATAAAGTATAGGTCCTTTTTATTTTTTTCAAAAACTATATGGATTTCATTCATATGTTTTTACGTCAGACATGCTTGAACCCTCGTGCGCATGCGTGAGTTTTTCCACGCCTGTCGGTGACGTCATTCGCCTGTGAGCACTCCTTGTGGGAGGAGTCGTCCAGCCTCTCGTCGGAATTCCTTTGTCTGAGAAGTTGCTGAGAGGCTGGTGCTTTGTTTGATCAAAATTTTTTCTAAACCTGTGAGACACATCGAAGTGGACATGGTTAAAAAAATTAAGCTGGTTTTCAGTGAACATTTTAACAGCTGATGAGAGATTTTGAGGTGATACTGTAGCTTTAAGGACTTCCCACAGTGCGAGACGTCGCGCAGCGCTCTCAGGCGGCGTCATCAGCCTGTTTCAAGCTGAAAACCTCCACATTTCAGGCTCTATTGATCCAGGATGCCGTGAGAGAACAGAGAAGTTTCAGAAGAAGTCTGTTTCAGCATTTTATCCGGATATTCCACTGTTAAAGGAGATTTTTTTTAATGAAAGACGTGCGGACGGGTCCGCGCATCGGCTCGCAGCCGCCGCGACGCTCCGCCACAGGAAAAACACCTCTGTTGGAAGCCTTAAGGACAAGTTGGAACATGTCCAGCTGTTAAACAATTTCTCATATACTCACTCCACTGAAAGCCATCAAAAGCCGCCTGGATTTTACAAATGGTTATCAACACGGAGGTGTTTTTCCTGTGCCGCCGCACCGCGCCGGCCCGACGCGCGGACCCGTCCGCACGTCTTTCATTAAAAAAAATCTCCTTTAACAGTGGAATATCCGGATAAAATGCTGAAACCGACTTCTTCTGAAACTTCTCTGTTCTCTCACGACGTCCTGGATCAATAGAGCCTGAAATGTGGAGGTTTTCAGTTTGAAACAGGCTGATGATGCCGCCTGAGAGCGCTGCGCGACGTCTCGCACTGTGGGAAGTCCTTAAAGCGACAGTATCACCTCAAAATCTCTCATCAGCCGTTAAAATTTTCACTGAAAACCAGCTTAATTTTTCGAACCATGTCCACTTCGATGTGTCTCACAGGTTTAGAAAAAAATTTGATCAAACAAAGCGCCAGTCTCTCAGCAACTTCTCAGACAAAGGAATTCCGACGAGGGGCTGGACGACTCCTCCCACAAGGAGTGCTCACAGGCGAATGACGTCACAGACAGGCGTGGAAAAACTCACGCATGCGCACGAGGGTTCATGCATGTCTGACGTAAAAACATATGAATGAAATCCATATAGTTTTTGAAAAAAATAAAAAGGACCTATACTTTATGGACAGCCCTCATATATTGCACCATGGCAGCGGCTTTTCCATAAGTGGTCAAATCTCGCAATATCATGCAGGGTTCAAACCAGACTGCGGTGCCCTATTTTCATGAAAGGCATACATGTAATTCAGGAACATTCACAGAAAGACTCAGTGTAAATGTCACACACAGTTACAGTCACAACTCACCTCATCATATTCACCATCAGATTCCTCACGTTCAATGTATTCCACATTTTCCCTTTCATTAAAACCTCCACCATAGCCTGAACAAAGGGGGTGGAGGCATCAAAATGTAATATTCAACAATATAACTAAATATTGACAAACTGTGTCTGGTTACCTGTTCTCTCTTCAAGCTTGGCATATTTTGGTGTGTTACACATGTTGCACTCTGATCTTCTTGCCCAGTTCACATTGCCACACCTATGAGAGCAAAACAAAAGCTAAATGCATGTTTCAGCGAAATCAATAAATGTTACGCAAGATTTCACATTGCTTTAATGACAGGTCAAACATTTCACTCATCAGTTAATTATTAAACCAGAAATACGAGTGCTGTCAATAAAGTATAGGTCCTTTTTATTTTTTTCAAAAACTATATGGATTTCATTCATATGTTTTTACATCAGACATGCTTGAACCCTCGTGCGCATGCGTGAGTTTTTCCACGCCTGTCGGTGACGTCATTCGCCTGTGAGCACTCCTTGTGGGAGGAGTCGTCCAGCCCCTCGTCGGAATTCCTTTGTCTGAGAAGTTGCTGAGAGACTGGTGCTTTGTTTGATCAAATTTTTTTCTAAGCCTGTGAGACACATCGAAGTGGACACGGTTTGAAAAATTAAGCTGGTTTTCAGTGAAAATTTTAATGGCTGATGAGAGATTTTGAGGTGATACTGTCGCTTTAAGGACTTCCCACGGTGCGAGACGTCGCGCAGCGGTCTCAGGCGCCGTCGTCAGCCTGTTTCAAGCTGAAAACCTCCACATTTCAGGCTCTATTGATCCAGGACGTCGTGAGAGAACAGAGAAGTTTCAGAAGAAGTCGGTTTCAGCATTTTATCTGGATATTCCACTGTTAAAGGAGATTTTTTTAATGAAAGACGTGCGGACGTGTCCGTGCGGACGGGTCCGCGCGTCGGGAAGCAGCCGGCGCAGTGCGGCGGCACAGGAAAAACACCTCCGTGTTGATAACCATTTGTAAAATCCAGGCTGCTTTTGATGGCTTTCAGTGGAGTGAGTATATGAGAAATTGTTTAACAGCTGGACATGTTCCAACTTGTCCTTAAGGCTTCCCACAGAGGTGTTTTTCCTGTGACGGAGCGTTGCGGCGGCTGCGAGCCGACGCTGCGATCCGTCCGCACGTCTTTCATTAAAAAAAATCTCCTTTAACTGGAATATCCGGATAAAATGCTGAAACCGACTTCTTCTGAAACTTCTCTGTTCTCTCATGACGTCCTGGATCAATAGAGCCTGAAATGTGGAGGTTTTCAGCTTGAAACTGGCTGACGATGGCGCCTGGGACCGCTGCGCGACGTCTCGCTCCGTGGGAAGTCCTTAAAGCGACAGTATCACCTCAAAATCTTTCATCAGCCGTTAAAATTTTCACGGAAAACCAGCTTAATTTTTCGAACCGTGTCCACTTTGATGTGTCTCACAGGTTTAGAAAAAGTTTTGATCAAACAAAGCGCCAGTCTCTCAGCAACTTCTCAGACAAAGGAATTCCGACGAGGGGCTGGACGACTCCTCCCACAAGGAGTGCTCACAGGCGAATGACGTCACCGACAGGTGTGGAAAAACTCACGCATGCGCACGAGGGTTCAAGCATGTCTGATGTAAAAACATATGAATGAAATCCATATAGTTTTTGAAAAAAATAAAAAGGACCTATACTTTATTGACAGACCTCGTAAGAAGTCCAAAACACTCTGCTGGACTATGAACAACTCTGGTGGAAATATTTACTTATTCATTTCATTTCATGTTTCATTTGGTTTAAAGTTTCAAACAGTCTTCTTCCTGCCATCATTTTGGGTGGAATGTTACTGTAGGGGTTTGAATCTGAATCTACCGCCTTCCTAGGTACACGTCTGCTCTACATCACAATCAACACTTACGTTTTGCACTGCCAATCATTAGCACTGAAGAGGCCTCTACTCTTTTCAGCTAGAGTTTTCCCAATTTCTGTTCCTCCTGCTTTCATCATCTTCGCCTCTGTAGTTTTGTCTGTGGAAATAAGAAGCACTTTCAGCACAGCACACAAGCTTCTGAAGAGTCAAAGGACCCGTAGCATTACAAGACATCCTAGAAAATCAGATCACACTTGCATAGACACATCGCTGTTCATACCTGCTTCTATCATACATCTCTAAGGAACTAAATACAAGTGTTCAGCTTATGCTAGCAGTCAAGCTGCCCTGCACACAGTTCATACATCAAGCTATTAGTAGACAAATATCAGATTTGTTTCCCCCTGGTCTAGCTAAGAAAACAAATGTTTCAAAAGGAAGGAATAGTGGTCTTTTTTTAGGGTGTCTGCGTGCAGGCACCAAAACAACCACCATGTCCTGCATGGACCCTATCAGAGATGTCGACTTCTGAGTGCCCCGCATGCGCACGCGTTGAATTACAGGTACAAATGTATCCATACACTGCATGAGGCCAAAGGTGCATTCCATCTTTTCTCTTGACCCCCCTGCTCCCTGTCAATGTGCAAGTTGCGCATCTTTAACTGCACAATCATTAAACAGTGAACCTCAACCAGATCCACAAGTGCCACTAACCTAGAGATTTTCCAGGCCTTCCTGCTCTTCCACAAGATAATTAGCGCATTCAGGTGTGCAGCCAATCAAATACTAAGACACCTGAATGAGTGAATGAAGTTGTGGCAGAGCAGGAAGAGATGGAAAATCTTTAGGTTAGAGGCATTTATGGACCAGGATTGACAACCACTGCACTATATCATCTGAGCAAAACTATTTTTGTCAAACTCCGGTTAAACCTGAACTGTTTGAATATAAAGTTAGACCACAATGCACTGCACGGCACTTGGAAGCAAACACCTCTGAAATGGTCCATTGGTAAAACATGTTCTGTTCCTGTTATGTTCTTTCTGAGGATGCATCAGGGTTAAGAACACAAAAAATGTGGCCAAATACATACCTGATGACATCTGCATTTGATTTGACATATCTGATCATAATGCCTCTTGGTGGCTGCTTACAAAAATATTCAGTACTGTCAATTTGTGATAAGTTTACTAAAGATGCATTTTAGGGCTGAAACGATTAATCGAGTAACTCGAATAATTCGATTACAAAATGCTTTGCCTCGAAGCGTCGTTTAAAGCTGTAGTACATATACCAGGCCTGTTGGTGGCACTGTAACACCACTGTGCTAATCAATGTAGCAGGCGATGCTACACGTTTGCAAAGCCACATGCTGAGTAAAATAAAGCCTTTTAAGCGAAAGGGCCTGTGCTGATCGACTGAAACAGACTTATTATGCATTTAAAGTGAAGCAGTGTGTTTATATATATATATATATATATATATATATATTAAAAACGTGGTTTGCTCCACTGGCTGTTCTTCACCTCCGCAGATGAAGCACACTTTAAATTAATCATGTTTAACTATTAAAGAAAAAATGTTTTTTTCAGATTTGATAAGAGTTTTTATCAACACGCTGTAGAGTTAATTCATCAGTGCAGCTGTTGTGGAAATGTTGCACTCCACAGCTGTTTTTTCAAAGGCTTTGTTATTCACCAAGTATCCACAGAAAACAAGGAATTTGACTGGTTTGAGCTGCTCTGTATGGTCCGTAGAAATATACACTAAACACTGAATAAATCACAGCAATAAAAAGTGTAAATGAAATGTGTAATAAGAAAAAAAAAAAAAAGTCCTGTCCTCAGACTCGAGATTTCACAGAGCACCTGGGCTTATGGTCTGGCAAAGCTCCAAAACTTAATAATGTGAAAATATAAGTAATTACCTGGGAATACAGAGAGAGGGAACATTCTAAACTTAAAAATCTGCATGATGGCACAGCGACATTGTGCCATTGCTTAGGGAGAGCCCTGCCACTACTGATATCGTTTAAAAATACAAAAATACATTTTTATCCAATTACTCGATTAATCGATAAAATAATCGATAGAATACTCGATTCCAAAAATATTCGATAGCTGCAGCCCTAATGCATTTTAAAACCAAGCATCAACAGGGCCATATATACAATTGGGTACATAAGTAGTTGGATAGTGGCACAATTGCAGATATTTTGTCTCTGCAAATTAAGTTATTTTGGCTTTGCCACTGCAGATCTGACATGGATCACCACAAAAACAGAGTTGAAATGAAACGATTAAGATTAGGAATGGGAATACAGAACCTGTTCCAATGTTTTGCATGCATTGGAATTGTATGCCTCAGAGATTATCAATTTCGTTTATCAATGTCATTCTGACACTTCTGCACTGCATATATGTCATAATGTCATGTCTGGCATTATGACATCAAAAGCTGCACCGGCTGCATTGCTGTTGAAAACCTGTGCAGGCATTTTTTTTTCACACAGGAAACTGACAGGGAATTAATAAAAAACTGGACAGATAAGCAGAATAGATAATGGCATTGATAATAGGGTTGGGATGATACATTTATCTCCAAATACGAATCGTGATATTTATGTGCCGACATAAGATGTATCACGATACTTAAAGCTCACATATTATATTCCTTTTCAATAAGTTTACATCGATTGCAGAGGGCCCTAAAACATGTCTGAAATTTCTTGCTATAAAATTCAACTCCTACCCTGGATTTTACCATGTAAGTTGCCTGTGTTTTCCGGAATCCCGAGGGAGGCAGACCATAGCATAGCACCAGTGTTTTGAGGCAAACTCAGCTGGCAAAAGGAACACCTAGGCGGGGGAGTGTCACACACCTGGAGGTGCTATTCCTGCAGCTGACATCATCTACAAAAAATCTCCAATTATGCTGTGTTCAAGATGACTACAAATGCGGAAAATTGTTGTAAACTTCCGAGTTCTGAAGTACGTTCACTTGATGAAAACAATATGTCTTACTAGCATTTCTCAGAAAGCAGAAGGGCAAACAGATGATGACCACGATGGGAAGTGTCTTTTGTAAAGTTAAATGCTCTTTTCATGCATTTGATGTCAGACATTTTCCAAAGTCGTGAGTTGAGTATCAGTGATTTGCTCAATTTAATCTCACATTGGTTTCTCACAGTACATCATTATATTTTTCTTGTGTGTGTTTGAAACAGGGCTGACTAAAATACATTAAGCCCTCTGCTGAAGGAAAGTGGTTCTACAAGTTTGTTTTGTTCCCCCAGCAGTTGAATTTAAATTATAGCAGACTTTAAAAATCTATCCTCAGATTGTAAAATTAAGGCACATATTGTAATATACCCTCAACCCCATTTGATAGATACAAACTTACCAATTCCCACCTCTAATCAAGATATTCCTATAGTGTACACTTTTATCATTAATTCAAGAGGAATAAACAAAAATATCACATTAATTCCTCATGTGATTCCCAACTTAGAAATTATATTAATAATTATTAGGTATGCACCGATACCACCTTTTTCCAGACTGAGTCCAAGTACGAGTACATGCATTTTGGTACTTGTCGATACCGAGTACCGATACGAATACTTAATAATACATTATAGTTTTATGATGACTTTGAAAACATGTTTTATTCATCAGTTGTTCCTTACTTTTTGACTGTAACTGCTACAAATATCATCAGCTTTGTTTTTATTTACAAACACTTCACTGAAATCATGTAACTTCACTTTTTGACTACAACAAATTGTCCTTTAACATTAATCGTGTTTCTTAACAAACATTACATTGCCAGACATCTCACTGAAATGTAACCTGTGGACTTCAGCACTACAAAAAATACAACACCAGGAACAGAACTGAAACTGTCCATCAATAACTTTGTGAGGACGAAAAACCTTTTTTGAAAATGTGAGGGAGATTCATTTTGATGAAAAGAGGCTTCTCAGTGTTATCTCTTTTTTGATCTACAATGTGTGACACTGAGCTAAACAGCCTTTCACTCTCCACGCTATTTTTTAAACTTTTAATTAAATACATACCGGTAACACACAAATACAAACTGTCAATTTTTTTATTTTTTTTTAAAGGTGGAACACGTAATATTGATGAGCACGGCGTGTGCGCACACAAAGTGTTGCGCAGCATCTCCGTGACACGCTGAGGCAAAATGGAGTAATTTTAACATTATTTTATTTTTTTCTTTGTGGATCATGGGATAATTTCCTCGTGTTCAGACAGAATAGCCCGTTGTCTGTGGTAAATGAGCTGTTAACGAGGAGCAGTGACTCAACTTCTTGCCCAAAGTGCGGCTCGTGGAGGAGAGTGGAGGTTCCGAACGCAGCGCCATGGACATTCTGCAAACGGATTACACCTGTTGTGGACTGAGCAGGTCTCCCTTCAGCCTGAACACCCACACCAAGGGCTGAAACTCACCAACCTCATGGACAATCTCTGCCACTGAAACCCTGATCTGAGTTTTGACGGAAGAACTGCAGCGCAAAGTCCCGAAGTCACAGAGGAACTTTTTTCAGACACACAAGGAATTAAAGTATTTTCAGATGTTGTCTTCCAAACTCAGGAGGCTTTGCGTGGATTAATTTTCTTCAAGATCGCATGATGATGAATTCCACTGGAATGAACAGGTAAGACTTTTTATTTACTGTGTGTGAATTTACTTTGCATGATGGACTGCGGCTTTCAGACAATTAATGGACAACACTGATGGACGTATTTGACTTATGAGTAAATTACATGAAAGCTCCTAACAATCCATAAATTAGCAGCATCATTGTTAAAGCCAGTGTTCAAATCATATGAAAAAAGTGGCGGCTTATAGTCTGGAAATTTCAGAGCATGAAAATCCCACACTGAGAGACTGACATCATGCTGCTGTAAAGCAGCATCGGGTCACGGAGTATCGGAGACATTTTATGATTACGAGTAAATTAATATGGGATTGGGCCAATACCCGATACTGGGATCTGTGCATCCCTAGTAATTATGATAGTTTTGTTAATCCCCTTGAATTAATAGTGGAGCAGATATTCAAACAAACACCAAAATTGGCAGACATATTCGTAAGACATTACTCTCTTGGGAGAAAAAACAAAAAAAAAACAAAAAAAACAAAAACAAAAACAATTGGCCACTTGAATTTTCAATAGGCGGCTAGGTAGGGGCCAACTGAAGAATTACACAGAGGTCAAAAATAAAAGATACTCCAATCATATTGAAAACTATACTGCATTATTTATCTGATCACAAAGATTGGATATCTGTGACTGAATGTTACAGAGTTATGGGGTAAAAACAGCAAGAATGGTGACAAAGATCAATTTCAGTTTGTACAAGGGTCAAAAGTTAAAGTTCCTCAAATTTTGGTAAAAAGTGACGCAAATAATTGTTTGAGGTAATAGAGTTTTAAAAAGTAACTAGTGTGTTGCATGTGGGGATCCACGGATCTAGACTGGGTAGTGTTTAGAAAAGAGGCAGCTGACATTTTTCAAGGGGGGTAAAGTTTCTAAAATGAGCTGGAATGGTGTGAGTCCAGAATGTTTTTAAAATGTTAGACCTCAACAATTTTTAGAACTCAACCCTTTTATTTCCTGTTAATTACGTAATTTTTTAATGTTAATTTACTGTCTTTATGTATTTATAAATTGTTTAGGTTCTTGTTATCATATCCACACTATTATTATTATTATTAATAATTATTATTATTATTATTATCATTATTATTATTATTTCACTTTATTATTGTTTCTATTTTGTCATTCGATTTTTAAATGGACCAGAAAGGAAATAAGTGTTTTCACTTTCTTGTGGCAACCATGTATTTTTAATATATTTACAATTATATGGCAGCATGGTGGCTTAGTGGTTTGCACTGTTGCCTCACAACAAGAAGGTCATGGGTTCCCACCTGTGGCTTTTCTGTGTGGAGTTTACATGTTCTCCCCGTGTTTGCGTGGGTTTCCTGTGGGTGCTCTGGTTTCCTCCCACATTTAAATACATCCAGGTTAGGTGAATTGGAAACTTAATTGTCCAGGTTTCCCTTGCAAAAGAGGTCTCAAATTTAATTTGACTAACCTGGTTAAATTAAATATTATGTACTTACATTGAACTTACTAAATAAAATCATGCACGCTTTTAATGCAAAGAAGATTTACCGTCCCCTGCTGGAATGGCGTGAGTCAAGAATGTAATTAGCAACATCCATTGTTCAGTGTTGTTAGCTAATATCCATAGTGTCTCCAAAAATATTAGTCCTATCAATGTTCCGTTTTGGCTGTGTTCATCCTGGACCAAAAATACATAGGCATACCAAATGGCAAATGTCAGTTCTCCCCATTTTGTCCGTGATCGCACACGTCAAGACAACGCAACTGCAGCGAGTTTGTGGACAGCAGAGACTCGCTGCAGAAATGATCACACGCTGATGGTTCCTTTTGATTTTGTTTATAAGCATCAAGTTCGCCATTCGCTTCGTTTGTCTTTGGTTAGTTTCAGTTTCGTTTTGGTCTTTTATGTGCTCTGCACTCCCAGGCTTTTCGGTGATGGGACTCATTCATCCACTTTTTCTCTACGATTTGTGACTTTTTTTCTTTCAGTCAGCTAATGCCGTGTGCCCAAGCCAGGGCTCAAAATAGTACGTGCATGTGCTAGTTTGTGCACGTATTATTCGAGCGGTGCACGTAATTTTATACTGCACTTGCGCTGGTGCAAGTAACTTTATCCAAGTTTTATCAACTATAAGCACCAGTAAAATGAACCAATAAAGGAATAAATAAGGAAAAAAAACTATTTCCAGTGTGTTGTCTTCGTTTTCCCTGAGTTTTATGACTCAGACACATGGAGCGAGCTGCTGTGCTCCATTTGTTGCGTTCGCACATGTAAACAAAGAAAAGAAAGAAAAACTGGCTGGCTGTTCCTCTCTCTCTCCCCCTCAAACTCTGTCATCATTGTGTTATAAACCAGTCATTTGTTTTATTATACATCTGTGTAGTTAATAAAATTATCTTCATGGACGATTAGTTCTCGCGCGCATGTGAAAAAAAAAAAGTGGCTGCCGCTGGGGTTCCTTTGCAGAACCCAGGAGATGTCACTTAAAGTGATTTTTTTCTGGCCGTGATAATTTGTGCGCATGTTTTCCTTTAATTGAGCACAAGAATTAATAAAACGTGCTCTCAAATTAATAAAACGTGCACACGTTTTCCTGGCCGTGATAATTCATGCGCACGTTTTCCAGTAATCGAGCGCTCGAATTAATAAAACGTGCCTACGTTTTCCTTACGTTCAAAATGAACTTCATAATATTACCTAAATTGTCATCCTCACGACGCTTCGACCTCAGCATCCTTTTTAATGTGCTTAAACTCCAGATGATGTCATGCTGGGCAGCTGGAGTTCTCTATATGTCCTTGTGCGCCCAAACCATGATGATATACCCTGACCAGATCCATTTCTAATGGGGAAATGTATTACACTGTCTGCTGGTTTGTTGACTAATAGTCAGCATTTATGTGTCAAGACAATATTGAGTGCATGTTTTACAAACTGTGGCTACGTTTAAGTAGATCGTGCCCTTGTTTTACTCAAACAATGATTAGAACGTGCGCACAATATAATAAAATGTGTGCACATTCTCTCCACATGCAAAACATTTTGCAATGACACTTCCAGGGCTCCGTAGTTCCTCGCTCTTTCTCACCTGAAACGCTGTCATAATTGTGTTATAAACCAGTCACCATTTGTTTTATTATACATCTGTGTAGTTAATAAATAAAATAACGTTCGTTCGTGTGCACACGTGAAAAAAAAAAAAAAAAAAAAACAACTGAGGGGAGAGCAGCAGCAGTGGCAAACTCTCCCCAGAGAGGAATTAAGAGTCTGACACATCAGAGGAGTTTTAAGGTTGATATAAGACTGACTTTTGGTTGTGCAAGTATCTTTTTTTGAGGCAAGTAATTTTTTGTTACTAGCACCAGTGCAAGTAGGTTAAAAATGTATTTCGACCATTGCCGAGCCCTAAGTTACACACGCACGCATGTAGAACTTTTTGTCTTTTTTGTATTCTGCTGCAAGCAGGTGTTTTTTATTTTTATACAACCACAAACTGAGATGGTGGCGGAAGACATCAAGCACACTCCAGGTCTGACTCATTGTAATGGCAACACGACACTTAACAAAACTGACTAAACCAACTGAACTACAAAAACACAATAAATCAGGAACACCTATTTTTTTCCCCTCTGCTTGGTCTAAAAAAGTAACCGTTACTGACTGCCACAATTATTTTTCCTGATTTCTTATAGTGTTTCTTAAAGCCAGAAAGTTGCCATCTGAAATGACTTTAGTTTTGTGTCATGTCTGTGATCTGCTTTTTTTTTTTCTATAAAATTAAACAACTGAATGAACATCCCCCGAGGCCGGTGATTCCATAATTATTGCCAGGGGTTGTACATACAGAGGTAAAAGTCTACGTGACAAGCACATCTCAGTTTTTTCATATCACTGTTACTGTGGCAGTATACATCGGCAAAATTACAAAAATTGTCATTGTTCAAATTTTATGGATCTGACTGTACATTGTGTGGATAAGTACTCACCTCTGCCACACCTGTTACAACTTGTTCTTCT
Organism: Thalassophryne amazonica; assembly: GCF_902500255.1. Taxonomy (NCBI): domain Eukaryota; kingdom Metazoa; phylum Chordata; class Actinopteri; order Batrachoidiformes; family Batrachoididae; genus Thalassophryne; species Thalassophryne amazonica. Next base: position 46,006,347 of record NC_047112.1, on the reverse strand, counting down.
AGCAAAGTTTACATTTCCACATCTGAAAATGCATAAAGCATTAATAAAATGTATGCAAAGCTTTAGACATATCTGGCGGTTTAGCCCCCCATTTCACCCACAGTGCAGCATGTTCTAAAAATTACTTGTATTGAAATAAATGAGTACATGTCAGCAAGAGCAGCAAAGCCACCGCAAATATAGGATGCTCTGGGGAGATGACCCCCTGGAAATTTTTGATAAATAAACAAACAATTAGGGGTGCCGGAAAAAAAAAAAAAAAAATCGATTCACGCCCGAATCGCGATTCTTATTTATTACGATTCTGAATCTATCCAAAATGTCCAAGAATCGATTTTTAAAAAGCATTTTTTTAAACACTGTCTTACTTACTCGCTGCATGTACTGTTTGTCAGGCAATGGCTTCCGTACTACAGCGTCCCTGCGAGGGGGGGAGGGGTCCGGCGTGCTTCAAACACTTGTGAGCTGCAGAGTTCAGTGGCTGTAGCTTAGCATGGCGGAGGAAGAGCTAATTCAGCCAGCACCGTCTTTGCTGAAGGCAAATGTTTTAGCGCATTTTAGATTTTATTATTTGCTGCGTAAGAAGGAGCTTGACATGACTTATGCAATGTGCAAAATCTGCAAAATGAAAGTCAAGTACTTCGGAAACACTTCCAACTCCGCAAGCCCACATGCTACGCTATGACCTGGAGCTAAAAGGAGCAGCGCAGCGGTATCTGCCGACGACTGACCTGCGCTTCGCTAAACTGCCAGCCAACTCTGAACGAGCAAAGCAGATAAGTAAATTTACATCTAGAATCACTTGATTAACCTTGTAAAGCTGCATTTTCTTAAACATAAACATTTTTAAGTAATATAACTATTTCTCAGAGCTGTTTGAATCGAAAATCGATTCTGAATCTCATCATCACCCCAAGAATCTGAATCGAATTGAATCGTGAGTTGTTGTACGATTCACATCCCTACAAACAATAGGTATTATTTGGTGGCTTCTGGTGCATTTTTGTTGTCTTCATGTGTGTGCATTATTTTAGAAGCAATTTTACTATAATGAAAAATAATCATTTAACTGGGTTCCAGCTCAACAGTCCCTCCACCTCTCACAAAGTGAACCATGGGATGAGATTAATTAATGTATTTAATGATCTCAAGCACCACTAAGAGCTGTTCAGGCTGCCCTTCAGTGTGTTATTATTAATCTGTTAGGTTAATGTAGTTGAACCCTGGAAATCTTTTACAACTGAAGCCCTTTTTATGCTTCTACAAGTTCATGGCCATGCAATTGCGCCGACATGGGCATGGCCCTTTCAAAGTTCCCAGTCATGTTGGTGGGTGATGCAGTGCAATGTACTGTGAGAACAGTAGGGGGCACGACATGAAGAATATCATGTACAAGGCAGGGATTTTTCTTGGCGCTGCAGCGCCACTGCTGCTGGTAATTTTTTTCTTGAGATAGACAAATTTGCCCCTCATCTTCTTTATACAATCATTGACCTCTAAACTAAACTTGCGTGCAATTTCCATCCAGCAATTGCTGGTCATTTAAGCATCTTTGTAGTTTTTAATGCCGTGGTCTCCGTCGTTTCGACGTGTAGTTTCAATTTTTGAGAGGTGCACGACATGCTAAGGAGAGGAGCACGGAGAGGGTTCACAAGGATTCAGAGGGCTCTGCGTGGCTACAAAGTCGCATAAATTGGGCTTTACCACTGGACAAAATTGTCCAGCTGATTAGCAGCACAGATGTCTGCTAATACAGTGGATTACCTAAAGTTACTTTGATATTCAATGTTATCAATCAATATCTTGATATTGTAATTCAGTATGAACTGCTTCTTGGTTTGATTTCAGCCTGCGATAGTCACTTCGGATCAAAGCTTTGATGCCACCCTAGTTCAATTCAATGATGGGGCTAAACCACTGTAAACCGAGTGATATACAGAAAATTGTGCAAAAACCATCATCAGTGGGTCAACCCAAAATCAAAATCTGAACTGTCCAGAGATTTATTTCTTAACAACTTATAAGAATAAGATAAAACAATGATAAATCAACAGAAAGACAACTGTCACTCAGTTACTAAAACGATTGTTAAAAATCGTATTAAATACAACCAGATTTACTGCATGCATTAAGTAAGGACAGTTATTCATGTTGTGACTTTCACTGGCCAAGTTTAACTGACAACAGCAGCTGACTGCAGACACGTCATTTTGCATTATAATCTGCTATTTCTATCTCACACTGACAACGGCGTGAGTCCTGACGCACTATTTGTTAACATCTCCCTATAACGCTGAAAAAAGAAAGTCCAACCACAAGCTAAAAAAAGTTAGCTAGGGTGCTAACATTCAACTTATATATGCAGATAATGGTCGAATTCACACCTACAACGAGCCACGACTCGTTAGTGCGCGTTAATGCTTTTTTTTAAATATATTTTCCCAATGTAAGTAATTGACTACAAATGTAGTCGACTAGACCCTGTAGCTTCTGAGCTAACGCAGCTAAACGATGAAGGCCTCAACAAGCTAGTTAACGTTAGCATATTAACACACCCAGTAGATCAATAACTGAGAAATACAACCATGCGTGTAAAACAGCAAAATATTGCAATCTGTAAGAACTGCCTACTTTTTATCGGGACAAACCCAGTCCCCTTCGCTGACTCGAAAACTCTTTCCCGACATATTTTGGTCTGCTCACACCGCTTACTTGCTCTGTGCAATGTGCTAAAGCAGCAGCAGCAGAGCCCCCGAGTGACGCCTTCAAGTGCTTTTACTCTGCTCAGAAAGCAAACATTCGTGTTGTCTTCCTGTAGACTAGAAAAATTCATGGTATCTAATAACAACGTTATGCATTAGTATCTTCTGAAAGATTCACAATACTATTCTATAAGAAACCACGACGTGGAAATCATATCATACAATATTTTGATTTCGAGATATTCCTAAGACACTGAACGTAACATTTTAAAATCAGCTGCCTCACTGTCGAAAAGTCATAAATATGTCCAAAACGGTATTTTAAAAAGTTTTTAAAAACTACCATCTTATTTTAGTAAATTACCGTTGTATTTTGTTCTTAGTAAATTTTATTCATTCTTAGAAATGATGTTGCTTAGTAATTATATTTTATTTATTCTTAATTATTCAGTTTTCATTACTGTTGTCTTTATCCAGCAATTTTCCCAAAATTCCCGTATGTTACTATAATTTTTAATGTATGTCTCTACCTAACTAAGCTCGTTTATGCTGATTTGTGCCGTTAAAATTTTTATTTGTGCTGCTTTAGTTTCTGAGATATTAAGAGTTTTATTTTTGAGCGATGACGTCATGATCGCCCCAGCTTGCTCTAAAGTGAACCAAACTGGTCTACTTTTTTAGTGCTTCGTTTGTGCAGCTTTAGTTTCTGATATACAACCCCTGGCAATAATTATGGAATCACCGGCCTCGGAGGATGTTCATTTAGTTGTTTAATTTTGTAGAAAAAAAGCAGATCACAGACATGACACAAAACTAAAGTCATTTCAAATGGCAACTTTCTGGCTTTAAGAAACAATATAAGAAATCAGGAAAAAAAATTGTGGCAGTCAGTAACGGTTACTTTTTTTAGACCAAGCAGAGGGGAAAAAAATATGGACTCACTCAATTCTGAGGAATAAATTATGGAATCACCCTGTAAATTTTCATCCCCAAAACTAACACCTGCATCAAATCAGATCTGCTCGTTAGTCTGCATCTAAAAAGGAGTGATCACACCTTGGAGAGCTGTTGCACCAAGTGGACTGACATGAATCATGGCTCCAACACGAGAGATGTCAATTGAAACAAAGGAGAGGATTATCAAACTCTTAAAAGAGGGTAAATCATCACGCAATGTTGCAAAAGATGTTGATTGTTCACAGTCAGCTGTGTCTAAACTCTGGACCAAATACAAACAACATGGGAAGGTTGTTAAAGGCAAACATATTGGTAGACCAAGGAAGAGATCAAAGCGTCAAGACAGAAAACTTAAAGCAATATGTCTGAAAAATCGAAAATGCACAACAAAACAAATGAACGAATGGGAGGAAACTGGAGTCAACGTCTGTGACTGAACTGTAAGAAACTGCCTAAAGGAAATGGGATTTACATACAGAAAAGCTAAAAGAAAGCCATCATTAATACCTAAACAGAAAAAAACAAGGTTACAATGGGCTAAGGAAAAGCAATCGTGGACTGTGGATGACTGGATGAAAGTCATATTCAGTGATGAATCTCGAATCTGCATTGGGCAAGGTGATGATGCTGGAACTTTTGTTTGGTGCCGTTCCAATGAGATTTATAAAGATGACTGCCTGAAGAGAACATGTAAATTTCCACAGTCATTGATGATATGGGGCTGCATGTCAGGTAAAGGCACTGGGGAGATGGCTGTCATTACATCATCAATAAAAGCACAAGTTTACGTTGATATTTTGAACACTTTTCTTATCCCATCAATTGAAAGGATGTTTGGGGATGATGAAATCATTTTTCAAGATGATAATGCATCTTGCCATAGAGCAAAAACTGTGAAAACATTCCTTGCAAGAAGACACATAGGGTCAATGTCATGGCCTGCAAATAGTCCGGATCTTAATCCAATTGAAAATCTTTGATGGAAGTTGAAGAAAATGGTCCATGGCAAGGCTCCAACTTGCAAAGCTGATCTGGCAACAGCAATCAGAGAAAGTTGGTGCCCGATTGATCAAGAGTACTGTTTGTCACTCATTAAAACCATACCTCAGAGACTGCAAGCTGTTATAAAAGCCAGAGGTGGTGCAACAAAATACTAGTGATGTGTTGGAGCGTTCTTTTGTTTTTCATGATTCCATAATTTTTTCCTCAGAATTGAGTGATTCCATATTTTTTTCCCTCTGCTTGGTCTAAACAAGTAACCGTTACTGACTGCCACAATTTTTTTTCCTGATTTCTTATAGTGTTTCTTAAAGCCAGAAAGTTGCCATTTGAAATGACTTTAGTTTTGTGTCATGTCTGTGATCTGCTTTTTTTCTACAAAATTAAACAACTGAATGAACATCCTCCGAGGCCGGTGATTCCATAATTTTTGCCAGGGGTTGTATTACAAGGTTTATTTTTGCACGAAAACGGCGGGCACACGCGCGGCGCTGCATTCAGGGACCGTCGGAAATTACAGGGCTTTTTGCAGTGGCTCGTGGCCAGTGTTGTATAAAGTACCGGAAAATCACACTTAAGTAAAAGTACAGATACCCATTAGAAAAATGACTTTGGTAGAAGTACAAGTAACCGATTGAAATGCTACTCAAGTAAAAGTCTTAAAGTATCTAGTATTTATTGTACTTAAGTATGACAAGTAATGTACAACTAAATGTACTCAAGTATTGAAAGTAAAAGTACAAGTAAATGTACTCAAGTATTGAAAGTAAAAGTACAAGTAAATGTTAATAATAAAAAATGGACTGATTTTTTTTTTTTAAATAAAAGTTTATCTAGGCTTGTAAATGACTGGTAGTATTAGTCAAAATACTGAAAATTGTGCACATCACACAAAAACACTTCAGAAACAAGGTTTCAAAACCTAAGGCTACTCACTAGGTGTTCACAGGAAACAGTTATTTATTTCTATATGTATTTATTTATTTTCATTGTTACATGGTTTTATCTTTTCTGTTGTGTTTTGTTTCATTAGGTTCTTTTTGTCTCTTTCTCTAAAACTGTACTGTAACATTATTAGTCTATTATTATTGACTATTATTGTCTATTATGTAGACTATTATTGTTGTTGCTATAATATATGAATAAAAATAAATTAAAAAATTACAATTTGACTCTTTTACGACAACAAACACAAATCAACACAAACGTGCTGATGCGAACAGCTTAATGCTAACTTTAACATTGAAAATGCCATAGACATGCTAATGCGTTAACATCGGTCCCGTTTTTAAGTTATAAAATACATCTATCAACTGTTTCAGAAGACCATAACAGGTCGGTTTAACATAAAAATATTAAATATTACTCACAGACATATGTTCTTCAGGGTTTTAGTGTGAAAAAATTAGGATAAAGTGAAATAAAATCCACCAATCGTAGATCGAAGCACTGCTTCGATCTCCCACTCACTGCTTCGATTGGTTCAAGGTTCAAAACAAAGCCGCACTGCAGAAAAGTTGATTACAGACCCGCTGCAGGTCTGTAATCAATGCAGAGAAATGATCATTTTCCTGACAAACATCCTCCAAGTGTGCAACTGCAAAAAAAGCCTACCAGACATGCCTCATGACAAATCGGCCTGAAGTTGTTGCAGTCACTAGTAATCAGTGGTGTCTCTGAGTGAAAAAATGACTTTTTTCGTGTGTGTGTGTGTGTGTATGTGTGTTTTGTAACGAGTAACGGCATGGCGCCTAGAAAATGTATCGGAGTAGAAGTATGCAATTAAGGTCGGAAATGTAGTGAAGTAAAAGTGAAAGTAAGCTGAATTAAAAAACTCAAGTAAAGTACAAAGTCTCCCAAAATGTACTTAAGTACAGTAGTGAAGTATTTTTACTTCGTTACTATACAACACTGCTCGTGGCAGGGGCGTGGTTTTGATTTTATTTTTGGTAAAATAATTAATTCTATCCACACAAAAGATTAATTCTGGCCCATATAATCTGCCTGGAGACACACACGTGTCAGTCTCCAGCAAGCCGCACACATTTACTTCAGTCTTTTGTGCATTTGCAAATGAAAGTATTACCTGTTCAATTTTGAAAATGAAAGCTGTATCATGTGCTAACTCTGAATTTTAACTAAAACCTCCGTATTTTACAATTCCATTTACTGTGTCTTGAAATTAGATTTATCCGAGGGATGTAAAAATACCAATGTGTGTTGTTATTTCAAATGCTCCTGTCTCGGGCTCACCACAGCGGATACAGCCAGATCCGCATTGGTAATTGGTACAAGTTTTACGCTGGATGCCCTACGTGACGCAACTCCAGTTTTACCCGGAGATACACACACAGCCGCTGGTGTTTCAAAGAGGTCTCCCATCCAAGTACTAACCAGATTCTGCGCTGCTTAGCATCTGAGATCCGACGGGATCAGCCTGACACAGAGCAGACCAGCTGCCAATAAGAGGGTAAAATTCTGTAAAGGTCATTGAATTTGTTGTTTCAGAATACTTGTAGATTTGCTATGAAACACCGCTGTTTTGTATAGTTTTTAATGGGAAGTAAAGTAAAAAAACAAACAACAACAAAACACTCAGCGCTCCTAAATAAACCTTCAAGCAATTGCATTTAATGTCTTATAATGACAGAAATGTGACTGACAAAGTAAAGATAAAGCACAGTTCATTAAAAAGGTAAATAATTTATTAACATAAAAATATATTTTGCAACAAAAAAGCTTTGTATTTTCCAACGGTACTTGAACGCAGCAGCAGCGCACTCGCCTCCTGGTGCTGTGAGTGTGCCTGCCATCTTCGTGCAACAATAAAACTTATATCTCAAAAAAATATAGCAGCACAAATAAAATTTTTAACGGCACAAATCAGCACAAATGAAGCACTAAAAAAGTAGACCAGTCTGGTTCATTTTGCAGCAAGACCTCTGAATGACCTACAAAAAAAATCTTTAATATTTCAAAAACCATAGCAGCAGAAAATTTTAATGGCACAAAACTGCACAAACGAAGCACTAACCACAGTGTGTTTGCTTGAATTTTTTAAAGCTGGGTCAGCTTCACTGAGGTGAGTTACGAGTTTTATACATTTAATGTTTGTTTTCAAACACAGATGAAAATGTACTTTTGGAGATGCTTTTTATGCTTTTGCAGTCTAACAGTATTAACATACTGTACTGCATATATGCAGTGATGCCGCGATGCGCGGTGGAGCCGCTTCTCTTTCCATGACAAAAACTCCTGTAACAGTGAAATGTGCCGTTCATTTATAAACTGGATGCTGTCTTGATCTGGTATGTCATCTGACTAGCACAGGAATTGTGAAAAGACGTGGACATCAGCACTTTTTCCGCACATTAAGACAGACATGCGGAGGAGTTCCGCCGTTCAGCCGCTCGGCGCAAAGAAACGCCGTGATGAAGCCTTCCAGGACATGTTTGGGCATGTCCAGCTCATTCACAATCACAATCGGATATTCACACAACTGGAAAGCAACCGGAATCCGTCTGAAATCCACCTGAAAGCTGTCCTGAGAGACCAACACCGAGGTGGTTTTGTGCCGCGCCATGAGCGGCACGGTGGCGCGTCCCTCCACTTCTTTTTCCATGAAAAAAACTCCTGTAATGGTGGAATGTGCCAATAAAGTGCTGATGTCCATATCTTCTGCCTTTTTGTGAAAGTCAGACGAGGTCCCGGATCAACAAAGTTTTCCAGCAACCAGATCATTTTTGGAAATGATCTGGTTGTTCCAGCGGGGTGTCAGCCTGTTGATGGGGGCTGG